>NW_024395824.1:15989936-16042787 GCF_016617805.1 Bactrocera tryoni | reverse complement strand
TTTCTAGCATATAATGTGGGAATGGAATTTATGTAGAAGTTCATAAAATATTGTGTTAACTTGTACGCTCACCTTCAGTTTCAGTTATTGTATCGTACAATTCACGACATACCTTATTACATATGTCTCATTTGATAGATTTTTCAACTTTTTCCACACAGACGCTCGATCGGATTCAAATCTGGACTTAACGCCGGCCCATCCAGCAGTACAATTTTAGTCTAAAATAACGTTTTTATTTTCTTCGCTACACAGATCATCACCATGCCAATTACCAGCAAAATCAAGGAGTTCATTTTCCAACAAATTAGTGTAAATTTCCGAATTAATTTTGCCTGGCCCAAAGCATATTTTGGACTTGCCTTTTGATGTCCATACCATTAGTGATCCACCACTCTGAACATATTTATGGCATACGTCTCGTGGACGTTTCAAATCCCTTAAATATTTTTGAAGACTGTCTGGTCCGTACTAATTAAAAAAAATAGTATTTTTTCATAAAATGAAGTTTGCATTTTTATGAAGTTGCTTTAGGCATTGTAAGGCACATACGCACGTTGTTTAGTCACATCTAGACCAAGTTCCATTTTTATTCGCCAGCAGCACTTATGACTATTGGTTGTTAGCTGTTGCGCCGTTAATGGCACTTTTCAAAAAATTGGTTATTGTCTTCCTATGCCTCTTTACAGAAAAAACAATTTGGACAACTTTCATGACAGATTCACTCATTCCTTTAATCAATCCACGCTCTTCATTTGATAATTCAGTTCCACCTGGCGTTTTCGTAGAAATTCAAAAAAAAAAAATTATTTATTTTGTTATCTTAAACTTTTTTTCATCTACTGTACTTACTTAAAAATTTATATCTCCGCTTTTCTACTAACATGTTTACTTGGTACTAGCCAGAACACAAATAATTCATTATGCACATATAATTCTTTTACACAAGCTGCGACTTACTTCATTAGAAATAACAGTGCGATCATGAATTTTTTAAATGCTAAACCAGAAAGTAATTACAAGAAAATACGTATACCAAATATGTTTACCGTGTCGCTAGCAAAACACAAGTTAGAGTGAAAACAATTTTGCACATATGTATGTATGTAAAATTATTTGACTGAGGTATATTTTTGTCATTCAACTACTAGATTTAGATAGAATTATTAGTAGTGGTGATATTTTCGCGGAGGATGGGGTCATGTGTAGAAGTTCACGCAAGTGAGGAAAGTTCTCTGATCGCCATTCACTTGGGAGTGGCCAGAAACGATTCTTTTACATATGACTCAAGCAGCTCACGACTTCCGGTCTTTGACCAAGTATCCTCTGGGTAGCCTAAGAACATCCGTTCGAAGGTGAGCTAAAGTGAGAAGGCGAAACATCCCCTGCATAGGGTTGTGCGCTGGGTTTGGGACCCGCCACGTAAAAAGCCTATCCCAATGAAAAGCGACAAACAGCCTCGGATGAGAAACCCCTCTTTTGATGACGACCATGGCAAACGAAATAAGGATAACGATATCAGGGCATGCACCTGGAATGTCTGGTCCCTTAATTGGGAAGGTGCCGCTGCCCAGCTGGTTGATGTCCTCGTGAAAATAAAGGCTGACATCACCGCCGTCCAAGAAATGCAATGGACGGGACAAGGACAGAGACGAGTAGGTCCTTGTGGCATTTACTACAGTGGCCATATAAAGGAGCGCAAGTTTGGTGTGGGATTCGTGGTGGGAGAGACTCCGTCGCCGAGGACTATCATTCACTCCGGTGAATGAACGTCTAGCCACAATCCGCATCAAAGCGAGGTTCTTCAACATATCGCTGATCTGCGCCCACGCCCCGACGGATGAGAAGGACGATGTGACCAAAGATGCCTTCTATGAGCGCTTGGAGCGCGCTTATGAGAGCTGCCCCCGCCACGATGTCAAAATCGTGCTTGGCGACTTTAACGCCAGGGTGGGCAAAGAAGGTATATTTGGCACTACGGTCGGTAAATTCAGCCTCCACGAGGAAACATCCCCAAATGGGTTGAGGCTGATCGACTTCGCCGGGGCCCGAAATATGGTTATCTGTAGTACTAGATTCCAGCACAAAAAAATTCTATCATAGCTTACCTGGCTGTCTCCGGATCGAAAACTACCAACCAGATCGATCATGTTGTGATAGACGGAAGACACGTCTCCAGTGTTTTAGATGTGCGTGCGCTCCGAGGTCCTAACATCGACTCGGACCACTATCTTGTTGCAGCCAAGATTCGCACCCGCCTCTGTGCAGCAAAAAACGCGCGCCAACAAACACAAGGAAGGTTCGACGTCGAAAAGCTGCAATCACAACAGACTGCCAAACGTTTTTCTACTCGGCTTGCACTCCTGCTCTCTGAGAGCACTCATCAACAACTCGGTATAAGGGAACTGTGGGACGGCATTTCAAACTCCTTACGTACAGCTGCATCCGAAACCCTTGGTTTTCGGAAAGTGCAAAAGAACAACTGGTACGACGAGGAGTGCCGCGCCGCAGCGGAGAGAAAGCAGGCTGCCTACCTCGCAACGTTACGATCGACCACTACACGTGCGGGATGGGATAGATACCGAGAATTGAAGAGGGAAGCGAGACGCATCTGCAGACAGGAAAAGAAAGAGGCCGAAATGCGTGAGTACGAAGAGCTTGATAAGCTGGCCGACAGGGGTAATGCTCGAAAATTCTACGAAAAATGCGGCGGCTTACAGAAGGTTTCAAGACCGGAGCATACTTTGTAGAACCCCCAAAGGTGATCTAGTGACCGATGCCCAGAGCATACTTAAATTATGGAGGGAACACTTCTCCAGCCTGCTGAATGGCAGAGAATGCACAACGCCAGGAGAAGGCGAACCCGATTCCCCAATCGATGACGATGGAGCAGACGTCCCATTGCCCGACCATGAGGAAGTTCGACTAGCAATTACCCGCCTGAAGAACAACAAAACGGCGGGGGCCGATGGATTACCGGCCGAGCTATTCAAACACGGCCGCGAAGAACTGATAAGGAGCATGCATCAGCTTCTTTGTAAAATATGGTCGGACGAAAGCATGCCCAACGATTGGAATTTAAGTGTGCTATGCACAATCCATAAAAAGGGAGACCCCACAATCTGCGCCAACTACCGTGGGATTAGCCTCCTCAACATCGCATATAAGGTTCTATCGAGCGTATTGTGTGAAAGATTAAAGCCCACCGTCAACAAACTGATTGGACCTTTTTATCAGTGTGGCTTTAGACCTGGAAAATCAACAACCGACCAGATATTCACCATGCGCCAAATCTTGGAAAAGACCCGTGAAAGGAGAATCGACACACACCACCTCTTCGTCGATTTCAAAGCTGCTTTCGACAGCACGAAAAGGAACTGCCTCTATGCCGCGATGTCTGAATTTGGTATCCCCGCAAAACTAATACGGCTGTGTAAACTGACGCTGAGCAACACGAAGAGCTCCGTCAGGATCGGGAAGGACCTCTCCGAGCCGTTCGATACCAAACGAGGTTTCAGACAAGGCGACTCCCTATCGTGTGACTTTTTTCAACCTGCTTCTGGAGAAAATAGTTCGAGCTGCAGAACTTAGTAGAGAAGGTACCATCTTTTATAAGAGTGTACAGCTGCTGGCGTATGCTGATGATATTGATATCGTCGGCCTTAACACCCGCGCCGTTAGTTCTGCTTTCTCCAGACTAGACAAGGAAGCAAAACAAATGGGTCTGGCAGTGAACGAGGGCAAGACGAAATATCTCCTGTCATCAAACAAACAGTCGTCGCACTCGCGACTTGGCACTCACGTCACTGTTGACACTCATAACTTTGAAGTTGTAGATAATTTCGTCTATTTAGGAACCAGTATTAACACCACCAACAATGTCAGCCAGGAAATCCAACGCAGGATAACTCTTGCCAACAGGTGCTACTTCGGACTCAGTAGGCAATTGAAAAGTAAAGTCCTCTCTCGACGAACAAAAGCCAAACTCTATAAGTCGCTCATAATTCCCGTCCTGCTATATGGTGCAGAGGCTTGGACGATGTCAACAACTGATGAGTCGACGTTGCGAGTTTTCGAGAGAAAAGTTCTGCGAAAGATTTATGGTCCTTTGCGTGTTAGCCACGGCGAATATCGCATTCGATGGAACGATGAGCTGTACGAGATATACGACGACATTGACATAGTTCAGCGAATTAAAAGACAGCGGCTACGCTGGCTAGGTCATGTTGTCCGAATGGACGAAAACACTCCAGCTCTGAAAGTATTCGACGCTGTACCCGCCGGGGGAAGCAGAGGAAGAGGAAGACCTCCACTCCGTTGGAAGGACCAAGTGGAGAAGGACCTGGCTACGCTTGGAATATCCAATTGGCGCCACGTAGCGAAAAGAAGAAACGACTGGCGCGCTGTTGTTAACTCGGCTATAATCGCGTAAGCGGTGTCTACGCCAATTAAGAAGAAGAAGATATTTTCGCTGCAAGTTCTATGGCTATTTTGATAGAATGATGAACAGCGCAGACGTAAGCAAGTGGCCTGTCAGGCAGAAGTCAGATCTAGAGAAATATCTGCACAAGCTGGTGCTCGGCGACAGGAAAATGCTATCCGCATAGCTTCTCAACGGTCCTCTCAAACACCCGATGAAGCGATTTCTCGACGCCTAGAGCATGCCCAGCTAATGGCTTATCACCGTGCTTCTTATACTATGTTCTGGACGACAACGAAAACATGTTTTCGTGGGAAAAACTGGTTTTCACACGAAAACTTGTGTTTTCGTCCATGTAAAATCTGTCAAACGAAACCACAGTTTTCGCTGAAAACTACTTGAAAACTTGCATAACATTAATCTATGTTTTTGGAAGACATATTTTGCCGGCCCTAAATTGTCACTTGATATTTGCTTACATTCCATATACAAATACATCTGTCGCTTGATATTCTCATAATAGGGGGATGCAATGGGTGCTCTCTTGGCCTTGCATATTTCGGTATAGGATTTTTGCATTTTGTGTCATCGTGCAATCTTACAAGAGCAAGAGAATGCCGCTATTGATAGTTGTCAGTGAAAACTCATCGAAAACACACATTGTCGGTCTGAACGACTTAGATTCCACAACATACAAATGTGTTTTCAAATTGTTTTAAATGTCGGTCCGAACATAGTATGAGACAGTAGAAGAGACAAATGCTCGACGAATCGCAATCGCTTAGAGTCAAGCAGAGCGTAAACTAATATTTACCAGACATTCTTGGGTGGTACCTGGTTTCCCAATTGGGATCATATGATTTTCTGCAATCTTTAATATCTACATCTTTTTCATTGTATTCAGTATTATTTACAATTTAATCATGGAGAGATATACGCAAGAATAACGTTTACAACTTATTCAATTTTATTATCAAAATAATCGTACTCCAATTGCAACTTTTCGTGCGCTTTTACTCTTCTATGGTTGTAATAATCGTACACTGGCTAGCTCTACGAATAATTGTTGAAAATTTCGATCGTACATTTTCTTTACATAATCTTAAAGTGCCAATAATACAAAGAACAGCTCGAAGTAATGAAAATATTGCTGCCATTTAGGCAAGTGTTGGTCTAGGCGCAAAGTAACCAATCCTATTTTAGAAGAGCCCTTAAAAACATTTTTTACAAGTGAAACTGATAAATCACAACAACCCCTAAGCCGTGTAAAAAATACAACGCATGATTTCACATGTGCATGGCGAAGTACATCACAAAATCGGAGAACTATTATTACTACAGCCACAAATTTTACTAGTGTATTTTATATGGAAAATACCGCCGCGGATACTGATAGCCGGTATCCAATCACTCAAGGCGTGGAATGAGCAATTGTTCTTAAAATTCAACACCCAAAGGGTGAGCTCCAGATGTTTCGGGACGGCCGATATGTAAGTAGTAATGAAACGGCATGGAGAATATTCAGCTAACCGTTATATGGAATACACCCAACCCTGCGCACCTCCCAAACGGCCAGTGCGTGTATTTTACAAAGGCAAACCAGCTGCCCGAGTTGCATTACCGTCTATTACCCCCTTTGCCGAATATTTCCGCTTGTGTCACGAGGAAGTGTTTGCTCGGACTATAACACGTGGACACCGTCATGAAAAGAATGGAAACATCGCATTCAGGGCGCATTCGTCTTCAGTTGTTAATGTGTACAGTTGCCGCTCGTAGATGGGCAGGAAAAGGCTACTGCGGCGAATCAATGTACGACGCCTTATTTTACCGGTCTGCGACTACGTTGGGAGAGCTCTTTACGATTATGATAAGCACATACGCACTGAAACTTATTGAGGATAAAATTTTTTCGATGGTTGGATCCCGATTTCAATATGACCAAAAACAAATTGGCAGAAAAAATTAATAAAACCATACTAGATCAAGTTATAGGTGATGTGGGGACCTTCATCTCAATACCCACGATGATGACCACTGACGACGCAACCATATTCCCTGTAGAGTTCTCAAATTGCTTCGACCTGTCAATATCCATATAACACACAGAGAGAAAATACCACAAATTGATAAGATTGTCTTCATGAACAGGTTTTAGGTTGAGAGGTGGATTGGACGTAAGAAATGAAAAAAAATACATAAAGGATTCCCTTTGGTTTTCCTCATAAACTCTTTTTAATTCAATTCTTAATTATTTCAAAAAGATTTATGTTCAGATAAATTATTTATACGAAATTCTTATCATTTTTCTCAATATTTCTGTAAAATTTGAGAAAAAAGGGAACAAAGAGAATTCTCTTTACTTTTGTAATATAATACATAATATATAAAATAACTCTTTACAAATATTAATAAGAAGTATCTCATTAATCACATTTTTAAAACGCAATTATGCAAATTGCGCAACAAATAAAATAAATCATTAAGAAATCATATTATTTTTCAAAGATATCTTTTTGCTAAAACATTTTTTTGTAACTTTCATATTGATGTATGGGACTTGAGCAGACTTGATAGTACAGACGAATATGTCGTTTTCTTCTTTTCTTTCTCTTACATATGCAATTCATAAAGTTCTAGTTTCAATTCAACAAGCAGCGAGTGTGGTTGAAAGTGAAAATTATTTGTATTTATTGTTTGATCGATTTTTAGTGGTTTTAAACAATATGGACCAGACAAATTTGGATATGGTTCTTCCAGAAACATTATCTTTATTGAAAAAGTGAGAATTATGTGACGATGTGTGCACTCTATTAAAATGCATGGAATCACCACATTCCAAATATTAAAAAAATTGAAATTGAAGATGTGTTTACGCTCTTCAAAAGATTTGAAAATAAGTTCTTTGGTGAAATGATAAAATTCAAGGCAGGGCTCAGAGAATGGCGAAATATTATGGTAAGTTAATACTTGTATTATAAATATAATATTTCCATATAAGTAACATAAACTATAACGTGTTACACGTTGTATTATTTTTACGTAATGGCCGGATATGCCATTGCTCGCTGACAGGAAGACGTTGTCGAAATTTCATCAAATTTGAGTGTTTCCAGAGAATCTACACCCTCTGCTCAGTTGCCACCTGTCGCTTATATACACAAAAATGGACTTATTGACCTATTAAAAAGCACATTAAAAGGGCAGATGAGCATTAACGTAAAACGAAAAATATGGATATTTGGGCACAAAAAACCAAAGTACACTAACTCATTGCATTGTGGACAGTTACGCTGCTATTGCTGTGAAAATGACATACTCCGAAATGCTGAAATGGGCTAATGCTATTAGAGAAGTTTTCCCGAAAGAAAGAGCGGTAAATATAATAAATTTATAAGGCTTTTTATAATTATAGACATACACATAGTTTTGACTCTTCAATATTAATTTTTAGTACTCTTGAATTCGAATGCAGTTCATTCCTTTACAAAAGCCATCTATGTAAGTTGAAGTTTGGAACTTTGAACAAATGTTTTAATACTTTAATTATTTTTTTCAAAGTTTCAAAACTGAAAAGGTTTTGTTAAGGAATGAACTCCGTTCTACTTCTATGTTATATAAAAAAATAATAAAACTTGTGATTAGAGAGAGGTCTAAAAATGTAATAATCACTATATTTTGTCAAAACTATATACAAGGAGATTTCCAAAGTAACAGGACTGGTGCGTTAGAATCTGCTATCTTCTATCATGACATTTCATCATTCATTTGCAATGAAGTCACTGCGTTTTAAGTGTCAGTATGTTTGTATTATCGGTGCAAAAATGAGCTTCGAACAAAGAGCCAACATTAAATTTTGTTTTAAAATTGGTAAAACTTTTACCGCAACTTTTCAGTTGGTGAAACAAGTTTATGGCAATGATTGCCTATCCCGTAGCAGAGTGCACGAGTGGTTTCAACGTTTTCAAAACGGTCGTGAGGACATAAATGACGATCAACATGTATGCCAAGCAAAGACCATCATCACCGGAAATTCCATCGAAACTGTGCGTGAATTCATCAAAAATCAACCGAAATCATCATTGAAATTCATGGAATTGGAATTGAACATCTCTAAAACATCGATTTATCGCACTTTGACCTAACATTTGGGCATATGAAAGGTGTGTGCACGGTTTGTTCCGCACAAATTGACTGACGACCAAAAATTGCTCAGAATCCAACATTCGAAAATTACATTTTAACTATTAACCACTCCAGGATTCATCTGATATGGCACCATGAAACTTACTTACTGTGCCCAAAAAATAAGGTGACATTGTATTTATTTTGAAAATTCTTTATTTATTCTTGCAATTCAATTTCATCCCCTTCAGAGTAATCCCCTCCCGATGCAATGCACTTATGCCAACGGATTTTCCAATCTTCGAAACACTTTTTGTAGTCCCTTTCCGGGATGGCCTTCAGTTCCGTCTTCGCAGCGGCTTGAATCTCCTCTCTCGTATAAAAACGGTGTCCCCGGAGTGGTCTTTTGAGCTCGGTGAACAGCCAGAAGTCGCACGGCGCCAGATCAGGTGAATACGGTGGTTGCGGAACGATATTGGTTGAGTTTTTGGCGAAATGATCACGAATTACGAGGGCAGTATGGGATGGTGCATTATCGTGGTGTAAAAACCAATAATTGTCTTTCCACAATTCCGGCCTTTTTATGCGGATGGCATTACGCAGACGACGCATAACGTTCAAATAATATTCCTTGTTGACTGTTTGACAGGCTGGAAGGAATTCATAATGCGCAACACCACGACAATCGAAGAAAACAGTCAACATGACCTTGATTTTTGAGCAACTTTGGCGCGATTTTTTTGGTCTCGGCTCTCTTTTGGCACGATATTCGCTCGATTGATCGGTTGTTTCGGGGTCGTAAGTATAGATCCAAGTCTCATCGCCAGTTATAATGCATTTCTTGATACCCTGGTAGTCGGAAAGCATCATTTCACACACTTCAACGCGACGCCTTTTTTCCAAAAAATTCAATGTTTTCGGTACCAGTCGAGATTTGACGCGCTTGAGGCCCAAAACATCCTTCAAAATGGTATTGGCTGAGCCTTTCGATATTCCAACTTCATCAGCAAGGTCTAATCGACGGTTTTTCAACACCAAATCTTTGATTTGTTGAACGTGAGCTTCGTCGGTTGAGGTTGATGGTCGCCCTGGACGCTCTTCGACACGTTCACGGCCGGCCTGGAACTCACTATACCACTTGTAAACATTTTTTTCGACATAGCCTCATTACCAAAGGCTTTCTGCGTCATCCTCAACGTATCCGCAGCAGAAAATTGATTCCGTAAACAAAATTTGATGCAAATTCTTTGCTCAACAAATTTCGACATCGCAAAACGAAAAACTCACTTTTAGCAGCTCACAAAACGACACGTATGTATCTCAAACACTAATGAATATCTTGACATGAAATTTGACATAAATGTGACTGACAGTACTACCAACCTAAAAAAAAAATAATTCTCCAAATCCTTTGACGCGCGCAGTTTAAATTCAAATATCACCTTATTTTTTTAATACTTTGAAAAACTTGAAACTAGCGGTCTAGAAATCAATGTAGATGGTTTGAGTATCATATCTTTTTGAAGTTAGCTCAAATTTTAGGTGATAATCTAGGGCTTAATACTACATTGGGATATGTTATTTCTTTTTCCGCAAATTATTTTTGCAGAATATGCAGAAGATATAAAAAACAGACACGGTCTGATTCTGTCGAGGTTCCAAGTTTTTTACAAGTTAAAAATAACTATAATTGCGATGTTTTACTTCATGATACAGTTCACACTGGAATTAAAAATATTTAAATTTTTAATTCCTTGCCAAGCCTCCATGTTACGGATAATATCGCATGTGACATCAGGCATGATGTGTTTATTGACGTATGTAAATATGTACATTCTTTCTTAAAATTTTATGTCATTTCTGGTCAAAGAAAAAAGTGTTTTCTTTAGATACTTTCAATTGTAGAAAACAAATGTTGTGGCATTGAAATTGGAAACATAAGCCCACCTGTTCAAAAATATCATATAATTAACGCCTCACTCAAAATTAACGCAAAGCATATGAAAACATTTTTCCATTTAATACTTCTCATGATCAGCGATTTAGTAGGTTCTAATGATTTAGTTTATAAATTTCTTATATTGTTCGTAACTTTAATTGATCAATTACTTTTCCCAAATTGCAATGATACATCTTTAAGTAACCTCCAATTGTTAATTAAATAGCATAACGATACATACCAAAGTTTATTTAAAGAATACTTAAAACCAAAATGTCATAATCTGGTGCATTATATTAAAAAAGTTAGGAGCTTTAAAATATTTATAGTCATTTAGATTCGAAGCTGTACACCAACTTCACAAGCAATATATAAGAAACATTACCTCTAGAACAAATATTTCATTGACTTTAACTATAAAATCTTCACAGAGATTCGCCAATTATATATTAAAAAAAAATTTTTTTGCCAACAAGAATACACAATTAAATGTACTGAAAATGTTAAGCCAGAAAATAGAGCCGGAAATAGAGCAACTTCTTCAGTGCCAGATTTGAATTTATATAAAGCAACAACTGAAATCATTTTTCAAGGCAATACATTTCATATTGGTCATATAGTCACAGTCTCTCAAAGTGATGATATAAATATTTATAAAGTAATACATTTTTTAATCAAAGATAATACGGTTAATTTTAACTAAATTTTTTTAATATTATTTATCTTTGAAAATTTGATTTATATGGTATCAATTTGACAAAGAGCTATACCTTTTAAAAAATTATTAAACATTATCTAAACAAAAAACAACCAATGCTATTATATTGTATATCACTAGAAAACAAAATAAATTTTTTGTAACTATGTATGAAGTATATAAAAATTTGTTAATAAATAAACCAAAAACGACTTTCTATTTACTTATAGTAGGAAATCCATTCAAACTTTAAAGATACTTAGATAAGGAATCTCCTATAATTTTTTAAAGGCATCTGTTTAGAATATTAGAAATATTAAAAAGTTTTTCTCTACAAATATTTGTATATGAAAAACTTCTTATTGGAAAAATTCTATAGAGATATCAGGTAATTTTTGTTTTATTTTATTAGGTATTTTTCGCTCTGTGTACCCACAAATTCCAGTTGAAACGCCTACAGTATCTTTTAAAAGTGGCTTTCTCTGTCACAATAAATAAAGTCAAGGACGAACTATAGAAGTACCCGACATTCGCCTGGGCACCCCTTACTTGTCCTACGGACAACTGTACGTGAGTTGCTCGGTCGCGTAGAGACCAAAAACTCTTTTTTTACGCAGAAAAAAATTAAGCCCGAAATGTTGTTTACCGGGATGTGCTCCAGTAAAATGATCACCGATCTTTACGACCCGTGACAAAAAACAATTACATAAGCATAATAAACTTTCTCGTTCTGTCAGTCATCGAATTATGTAAATTGATCTTTCTGATGTTAAAGTTTAAATTATTTTGCTTCTTTGAATAGTCATTATTTTTATACTTTCGCAACAAAGTTGCTAAGGAGAGTATTATAGTTTTGTTCACATAACGGTTGTTTGTAAGTCGTAAAACTAAAAGAGTCAGATATAGGGTTATACATACCAAAGTGATCAGGGTGACGAGTAGAGTTGAAATCCGGATGTCTGTCTGTCCGTCCGTCCGTCTGTCCGTCCGAGTTGAGTAAAAATTGAGATATCATGATGAAACTTGGTACACGTATTTCTTGGCTCCATAAGAAGGTTAAGTTCGAAGATGGGCAAAATCGGCCTACTGCCACGCCCACAAAATGGCGGTGTGTGTGATTTCTCTGGGCGTATGATAAATAAAAGGTTTTTGCCAATAAACCCCCGAGGAGCTCGAAGCCAACATTCAGCACACTATTGCTGAAATTCCAGCCGAACTGTTGCCCTTTATAGGGATTCGACTTTTATTTTCTGGCGTTATAAACATTGTGGCAAATTTAATGTGCCTTGTTCAGGGTAAAATCTGTCGATAATTGATCAAAATATAAGATATGGGTATTTCCATGGTCGAGAACGCGACAGTCGTACGCCTTTGAAGTGCATAAACCAAAAGTAAAAAAATTAACAAAAAAAATGTGTTGTTACTATTCGAAAGCTTTTCATTATCACTATGCATAGTACAAAATGTAGGAGCTTTCGATAATTTGTTTCCAATTCATTAGCAATAATCATGGGATCAAGAACGCGACAAAAAATAGAACTTGCTTTCGACTACATATAGAAAATATATATTTTAGAATGATTAATTTAAACTAAAAAGGACTAAAAAGGGCTTCTTTTGATATATTTCTTGTTGATATATTTTCATCGGTGTTTTTACAAGCTTAAATCTAATTTAGCACGTGACATTTAGAACGCGACATATTTGCCTTCCATGATTCTAATGACGATTACTATAATAATTCCAATTCAAAAAATGAAATTGAAAACAAAAATAAAAATTCATATAAGAAAATAAGTAAAAATAAATGAGAAATGTTTTTTTTATGAAATATTTTTTTTCAATGAATATGCGGTTTGAGCTACTTTTAATTTCAAATGATCGTCACAGGTGATCGAATGCAGTTTTCGGGTTTTGATATTTCTTTTCTTGCTAAGCCACATGTTTTACCTATCTATATAAATAAATATACATGCTAAAAAAAGCAAAAAAAAATATTTTTCAAAAAAGTTATACTTACGGTAGCGAACGCGACACACTTCAAAAACCAATTAAAATATTTTGTATGAATATAAGATACTGAAACTTTTTTTTTAAATTTAGGTCACTAAAATTGATTTAAATTTAAATTTGCAGCCACGTGTTACGATCGATCGCAAACTACTGATAAAAAATAATGATTTACGGACAAGAACGCGACAAAACAATATCAATGAAAGCAAAATAAAAATTTACCGTTATCGAGCTTCGTTTGGTCTCGTTGATTTTTTTGTATTCATTGTTGTTCCTAGCAAGATTTAATAAGACTAGTGCAAACATAATAAGAATTTACGTATTATCAAAAAATACAAAAATAAAAAGGCATTAAAGGTACACAAATGCTACTTTCTACGCTATTTCAACTTTTAGGTCATTTTTCTAACAAAAACCCTTGAGATAAGCTGCAAATCATATTATATCACAAAAATATATATATTTTTTTATATAATATCAGAAAAAACTATTTGTTTATCACTATTTTAATTTTTGCTCCCGGTAGACCTTTCTATGGAAAAACCCATATGCAATAATCATAAAATAAAGAGCGCATGCAATGCTTTCATGAATAATTTCGTAATCTGAGCACTTGAAAACATCAAAATTTGCCAAGATTTCCAGAACAACAAAAAAAACGTTTTTTGTAGAGGTGTGCAATACCGATACGCTTACTCTTTGATATTTATGTTAGTGAATGTTTTGTAAAATTTTAATCATTTATGTAAATTTTTTATATCCTAATTGACATCAAACCTATAAACAGTTTCTTATCTTACGTTTAATCACCTTTAACATGTTTTCAAATGGATAATACCATATACGCTACCATGAGCAAAAAATAGTTAGGCTTTGTTCATATTTTTAAAATTTTGTCGTCCCCCGTTAAAATCAATTTCCTGAACAGCATTCAACACACGTAGCGATTAAGGTTTAATGTTTTAGTTTGCTGAATATCACATCACACGGAGATAAATCAGGCGAATATGGTGGTTGAGGCACGATATTGGTTGAAAATTTTAGAAATACCTCAGGAAGAATCAATGCAGTATGCGAAGATGCATTATCGTGGTGCAAAAATCAAGAGTTATAGGCTCATAATTCCGGCCTCTTTTTACGAATAGCTTGGCGCAAACAGCGCATTACACTCAAATGGTATTCCTTGTTGACAGTTGCCCGGTTGGAAGGAATTCGGAGTGTACCACACCTGTATAATCGACATCACACCTAGATAATGATATCCTGGGAGTCGAAAAGCATTGTTTCACAGACGATAACGATAACTAGTGATTTGAATAAATTGTACCAATCAAAAACACTTGTCTGTGACAAACAATTATCACCGCAGACTTTTTCCAACATTATAAACCTTTCGGCACCAGAAATTTCATTCCGCACACAAAATTTAATTGAACTTCTTTGTTGAATAATTTCACCCAAGGTAAAAATCGCTGAATGCACTTTGTGTAATTCAGAAAGACAAGCGTATACTAAACATTAATGATAATTGTGATCATTTGGCACTGACAGTCATCATAGAAAAAAAAATCATTTCGGGTACATGCACCCACGAAACAAAAATGTGCCGCACTCAATATGTATTGTAGTTTTGATGTTTAAAGTCCGCTATAATTTCTAATAACCCCTTAAATTTAGTTTTACAGTTTTTTGCAGTTTATTTTAATAATATGTGCATAAAAATTTTAAGTACAACATATCAATTACATGTGCAAAATTATCAAAACTTAGCAATACTTACTAATGCAGGTAGAGCGGATATGGAACTCAAGTTACACAATGTTTCCCACAGCACAGCCCAGACGCACTGCCAGCACACGCGCCACCTAAATTAGCGAATTCGTGGAATTTAATTATGTTTTATCCGGTGCATTTAGTTAAGCTTTTAGATTAAGAACATTGTAAAAGGCACTTTTAAAAATAAAGTCATAACGAGAAGGACGTGCTGACCAAAAACGATTTTTTTCTTTCAATCAGTAGGAAAATCGTTAAGTGACGCCCAACGTGTGGCCTAGTTGTAGTGAATCGTGAGTGAAGTGTAGGAAAAAAGGACACGGTTAGGTCCTTACCGTGAACCAAAAAGAACTTAAATATAAAAGTCTACAAGGAAACCGGCTCACCACGGACTTCAGGTCCATAACGTCGCAACATACGCCAGGACGAAGGAACATCAGCACAAGGCCCCAGAACCCGGTGACCAAAGTCACCATCCCAGGACAAAAAGTGTGCAGGAAAGGGCCCCTCAGTAGAAAACAAACAGGAGATGCTAGTCGTCAGCCGCCGCACCATTATTTTAAGAATTCTAATGTAAGTCATCTATTATAATTAAGATAAAAGTGAATTCTTAAAAAAAAAAAAATAGTGAATATTGAAAATGAATTAAAAAAGTGAAACTAAATAAAAATTAACAAGCTTTTGTTGAAAGTGGAAGAAAAAATATTTTTAGCGAAACTATCTCAAAAATTATTTGAATTGGAATTGTAAAACGAAAGTAACAAGTGAAATTTAAAGGAAGAAAATTAATTTAAATCAAAAAAAAAAATTAAAAATTGGAAAAGAACGTTTAATTGCGTATAAAAATTCCAGGGTCAGTTTTTAAAAAAAGAGAACTTAAACTTAAATATATACAACTAATTAGTTTTAGACATCCTAGTTTTAATATACATAAATACGTATATATCTAAACAAAGGCTTGTACAGCCAATAACTTACTAAAACCAAACCATATAAT
Source organism: Bactrocera tryoni (assembly GCF_016617805.1). Classification (NCBI taxonomy): domain Eukaryota; kingdom Metazoa; phylum Arthropoda; class Insecta; order Diptera; family Tephritidae; genus Bactrocera; species Bactrocera tryoni. Next base: position 16,026,826 of record NW_024395824.1, on the reverse strand, counting down.
ATAGCTTAATTCTGCGATTCCCAACACCAGGGACCCTCCAGAATAGAAAAGCCCTCCTTCCCAGAAAGAGTAATAAAAGCAATAATAACCGTATTCATAAAAAAGGGCTCGTACAGCCGATAACTTAATACCCATCAAATATAATATTTGCTTAATCCTGCGAATCCTACGGGACCCTCCAGGGTAGAAAGCCCTCCTTCCTAGAAGGAGTAGCTAAAATAAATAAAAATAAAACAAATTAGATTCGTAAGATCAGTCAAAATTCAAGTCAAACTTTTAAACATATTTAAGAAATATGGCTAATCCTTCAAACCTCGTCCGACCACCCGTGCTCAGCACACTCCCTCCTCAACCAGCTCCTACCACCTCGAACACATTTAACATGGACCAACTGACGAATATAATAACAGGGGTTGTAAATAACATTTTCAAACAAGAAGGGCGAAACTTAGTTCAAGCCGCCCTCAATCCCAATGCGAATTTCTCAGACTTTTCCGATATTTCAATTGACTCTAACTTCGCAAATAACGTTAGCGAATTAGACAAGATACCGGACGTAGTGAGATGTCTCCGGGAATTCTCGGGAAACCCAGGAGAGTTCAACTCCTGGAAGAAGAGCGTACCCCCAAATATTATGGGATCTTCAATGTCATTCGCAATAAGGTTGTAGGCAATGCCGACATTGCTTTGGAGTCGTACAATACTCCGCTCGACTGGAAGGCCATCACCAGATGTCTGACGCTTCACTATGCAGATAAGCGCGATTTGGGTACACTGGAGTATCAAATGACTTAACTTGTGCAGGGTAACCTCACAATCCAGGAGTTCTACCAGCAAGTGTACTCTCACCTTTCTCTGATCCTTAACAAATTAGGATGCATGGAAGCCGGCGCCGAAGCCGTACATTTGTTAACGCGCACATATAGGGATAAAGCCCTTGATACCTTCATTCGTGGGTTAAGAGGAGACTTACCCAGACTACTTGGCATGAAGGAGCCAGCGGATCTCCCCCAGGCTCTCTATTTATGTTTAAAACTAGAGAATCAGAACTACCGTTCATTCTACGCCTTAAACAGCAATACCCAAGCTAGAAAAGGCCAGGACATTCGTCCACCCCTTCCCCCCAGAAGGGTGAACAGCGAATTCTAACCAGAATTGGCATACATTCCCCAGCAAAGGTTGAATCCAACCATGCCCTATAGAACGCCACAACCGAAGTATCAATACCAGCAACAGCTAACCCCATATACGCAACAACCGAACAATCCACCACCGCGACCTTTACAAAATCCCTTACCGCGACCAGAACCGATGGATGTCGATCCATCGCAGCGTACCAGAAATATCAATTACATGAATAGACCACGTCCCGTTGACCTGACCAACAAAAGACCTCCGACTGGTAACCCGCCAGTACCAAACAAAATACAGCGGAATTACCACATAAATTCAGACCCCGAGCAAAGCCCAAATCAAGAGGAATATCCTCAGATGCCAACTGACCAACACACAGATAATGAGGTTGACTATTATGATGAGGAAAGACAGGACGACAACTATATTGACACTACAGATTTACATTTTTTAGAATGAATCACTCTTCGCTGTCTTACTTCCAATGCAGGTTGAAGAGTGGAAACATAGTGAAATTTCTAATAGATACTGGATCAACGAAAAATTACATACAACCTTCTATCGTGCCCAATCCTATTAAAAATGAAACAAATTTCTTCGCCAAATCAATAGCAGGAGACATTGAAATAAAGGAACACACTTTTATAAATCTTTTTAACGCAGACACCAAATTGAAATTTTACCTTCTTCCATCATTGCTCTCGTTTCATGGTATCCTCGGAAATGACAGTCTTAAAGATCTCGAAGCTGTTATTCATGTCAAAGGAAATTTCATGGTAATAAAATTTAATACTACAGTAAAGATCAATCAGCTTGTATCAAAGTCAGTAAACGCAATTAATGTCGAAAAGGATCACATGACACCAGTTACTACAAAAGTCATAGGCGAAATTAGAACAAATAAGGACACCCCAGTATATACAAGATACTATCCCTATCCAATGGCGTTAAAAAGCAAAGTAGAGTCTCAAATTAAGAAAATGGTAGATGATTGTATTATTCGGCCATCAAGGTCACGGTATAACTCACCCGTTTGGGTTGTAGCAAAAAAAAACCCGACTCCCTAGGCAATAAACAGTATAGAATCGTAATCGAATACCGCAAGCTTAACGCAATTACTGTAGCAGATCGCTACCCAATACCCCAAATTAACGAAGTACTGTCTCAACTTGGACACAATAAATACTTTTCCGTGTTAGATTTAAAAAGCGGATTTCACCAAATCCCACTCAAGGAATCCGATACTGAGAAGACCGTCTTCTTAATAAATAATGGTAAATACGAATTTACGAGATTACCATTCGGACTCAAAAATGCCCCTTCAATATTCCAACGCGCTCTAGATGACATCCTTCGTCATCATATTGGCAAGATATGCTACATGTATATTGACGACATAGTCGTATTCAGCAACTCCGAACAGGAGCACGCCCTCCATCTGCAACAAATCTTTAAAACGATTGAAGAAGCCAACATGAAGAAACAGTTGGACAAATGCCATTTTTTTAAGGACTCAGTCGAATTCTTAGGTTTTATTATCTTATCAAAGGGAATAACAAGAAACCTTGCAAAGGTGGAAGCGATAGCTAAGATACCTTACCCCGAAACCATCAAGCAACTCCGCTCATTTTTAGGTCTTTCCGGCTATTACCGCCGCTTTATAAAGGATTACGCCAAGCTGGCCAAACCTTTAACGTTACTCTTAAGAGGGGAAGAGGGACGTACATATATCCAAAAACATATCCGCTAAAATAAATATTGAATTGGATGATGAAGCAAAAGATGCCTTCAACAAAATTAAAAAATCCCTTATGTCCGATGATGTTGTACTCTCATACCCTGACTTCAGTAAGGAATTTCATTTGACTGCCGATGCTTCAAATTATGCCATCGGTGCAGTCCTTTCACAGGATAAAAAACCTGTTGCCTTCATTTCCAGAACTCTCAATAAAACAGAAGAATCATACGCTACAAATGAAAAGGAATTTCTGGCCATAATATGGGCCTTGAACAATTTTAGAAACTACCTTTATGGCTCAGCCAAAGTGAAGATATTTACAGATCATCAGCCTTTAACGCAGGCACTTAGTAACAAAAACAATAATGCGAAGATGAAACGCTGGAAATCCATTCTAGAGGAATATAATCATGAACTCCACTACAAACGAGGTACAACTAATGTTGTCGCCGACGCTCTATCAAGAATGCCACCGCCCGAACCAATAAACTCCTTATCCATAACCCAACACAGCGACGAGAGTTCTTCTGACAATTTAATTTCTCACGTAGAGACTCCTATAAACGTTTTTAAAAACCAACCATTTTTAAACATAGGTACGACTTCAACCTACCAGTTTAAAATAGTATTCCGTACGTACCACAGACACATTTTAGAAGAACCAGGATACGATTCAGAAATACTAATAAACCGCCTCAAAAGATACCTTAATCCCTCTGTAGTTAACTGTATAAAAACAGATGAACACATTATGGGGAAAATTCAAGAAATATACCCAATACACTTTAGCAATTACAAAATCCGATTCACACAGCTCCAAGTTCAGGACGTGACAAACGAACAAGAACAGGAAGAAATCATAATCAAAACCCTTAAAAGAGCACATAGAAACGGTCGAGAAAATAAAATTCAAATTCTAGAAAATTCTACTTCCCATCAATGACGAAAAAAATAAATAGCATAATTCAACAGTGTTCAGTATGTAAAGAAAATAAGTACGATCGTCATCCTAGCAAACCAGAATTAGGTGAAACGCCTATACCCCAGTATCCAGGACAAATTTTACATATCGATATCTACATAACAAGAAAAATATAGTCCTAACAGCGATAGACAAATTTTCGAAATATGCACAAACCAAAATACTGAAATCGAGAGCAATAGAGCATGTTAAAGAACCTCTTCGTGAACTATTCTTTCAATTTGGCGTACCTGAATCGGTCGTATTTGACAATGAAACATCCCTCAACTCAGCAACTATAAAATTTTTATTGAAAGACACACTTAACATAAAAATTTTTAAAACACCGCCTTATGCATGTTCCGTTAATGGTCAAGTAGAGCGTTTTCACTCGACACTCACGGAAATAATGCGTTGTTTAAAAGCAGAACGAAATTTCAATTCATTCGCCGAACTCCTTGATAATTCCGTATACGGATACAATTATACAGTTCACTCAACCACGAAAAAAAACCAATAGAGGTATTTTTCGGTGGAAGAGTCTCCACGGATCCAAATCAATTCGAAAAAGCAAGGGAAGAAAATATCTTGGAATTAAAAAACAAGCAAGTAAAAGACCTTTCTTATCATAACAAAAAACGACATCCCATAAAAATTTACCACCCAGCAGAAATTATTTATGTGAAAATAAACAAAAGATTAGGTACGAAAATCTCTCCAAATTTTAGAAAAGAAATAGTAAAGGAAGACAGAAATTCAACAATTTTAACAGAATCAGGAAAAATAGTCCATAAAGGTAATATTCAAAATCAAAATTAACTTCTCTCTTTCAGATGTCTTTTAATTTACGATGCCACTGCGACAACGGACATCTACGACTACTCGAACGCACGATTAGTTACAATAAATGACGGACTAGCAAAAATTCAGAACTGAGCCTTAGACTAATACACGTAATGGACCTTAACAAATACGAACAATTTCTGACGGACATTGGTAAATTCGTTTACTCGGACATACCTAAGGACACTATCCTATATCATATCCTCGAGCACGAACTAACCCAATCCCTCCAAATCTTAGAAACCATTAAACCGGTTGAAAAAAGATCTAGAAGATCAATAAATATTTTGGGAACGGCTTGGAAGTTAATCGCCGTATCCCCCGATCATGAAGATCTGGAAATAATATCCAGTAACCTAAATGAAATTAATAATAATAATATTAAACAAGTAATTATAAATGACATCTTTAACGAAAAATTTAATAACGTAACTAAAATAGTAAATAAACTTTTTAATTATATAAGAAAAGATTCGGATGTACAAAATGAAACAATTATTAATTTGCAAAATAGAATAAGATTAATAAAAGAAGAATTGATTAACGTAAAATACGCCATACAAAAAAGATATTTTGAATACATTATTGTTAAATAAAAAAGAAATTGAAATTGCTTTAGAAAAAGTAGAGAATGATGAAATTCCATTTAAAAATGCAGAGAGGCATTAGAATTATCGAATACTAATACTGTTAGCAAAAACATGAACATTTTTTACTTGGTAAAAATACCATTAACTCTTAAGGAAAATTTCCAAAAAATTATATTAAGGCCTGTTCTTAAATCTGATAAATCTATTATTAATATTGAATATAATAAAATTTTGAAAGGAAAAAAAGAAAAATATGGAATAAAAGAAAATTGTGATAGCTTTAAGAAAATTGAAATTTGTAAACAAAATCAAGTAATTAATATAAGTAACAACACCTGTATACCTAGAATAATCAATAGTCATAATTCAACTTGCACCAAAAGTAAGGGGCACCACATTCCACTAATTGAAGAAATAAAAACCGGAATTTTACTAGTTAATGGCTTTCAAGGACACATAGATACTGACGGAATGATCAAAAACTTGTCAGGAACGCAGCTCATCAATTTCCATAATTCAACGCTGAAAATCAATGGTCAAACTTATATTAACCTCGATTTAATTCCACTTCCCGCTATGCCAGCAGTCCTGCAACCCGCACCAATTGAGAAATATAGAATTGAATTACTTTCACTAGAAGCTTTGAAAAAATTCCACATAAGTAACATTCGAAGAATAAATCTCCTGAAGGCAGCAACTATATCCAACGGCTCACTTTCGCTTGGAGCAGTTGCAGCTACCTCCATCGTCACAATAATTTTTTGCAAATTTTGGAAGAAATCTCAAAATAAAATAAGCATCTCATCCAATAGCGATGCTAACCAGATCCCGGCAACAAACCTCAGGATGAATCAAATCAAAGATTCCCCAAATGATTAGCCAACATACATAAATTTCAACAACTTACCTTATTTTTGACAACGCTCGAGGACGAACGCTTTTAAGAGGGGAAGTTAAGCTTTTAGATTAAGAACATTGTAAAAGGCACTTTTAAAAATAAAGTCATAACGAGAAGGTCGTGCTGACCAAAAACGATTTTTTTTCTTTCATTCAGTAGGAAAATCGTTAAGTTACATATATATTTGTCTATATGATTTCTAGTCAGCCCGTACCGTTAAAAGATACGTATACAAATTTGGCAACTGAGGAAGTATTAGTTAATGAGATACCATATACCATAGTGTTTTGGGTGACGCAACTTGTGTTAGTTTGCAAGAAATGGATCAAAAAGCATTTCATTTGTTAATAAAGCATTGCTTTTTTGGGGAAAAATACTATTGAATTTGGGCTCTGCAACAGGGAAATCAACCGCTGAAAAGAGATTTGCTGAGTTGGAAATAGAAGAAATGAGCATTGAGAACAATGAAGATAGTTAGTGCACGCATTAAGAAGGCGAAAGCTCTATGGGTGCGGCGTAAGTTCATAATCCACCAAAAACAACGAATTTCTGATTCTGAGGAGTGTTTGAGTGCTCTTCAATCGTAATAAAACCGTATTTTTGCGTTGGTGAGTGACAATAGAAACATGGCTCCATAATTTCACCTTAGAGTCCAATCGACAGTCAGCCTTGTGGCCTGCACATTATGAACCAGTCCTCAAGCGTGGAAAGACAAAAAAGTCGGGTGGAAAGAATATGACATCAGTCTTTTGGGATGCACGTGGTATAATATTCATCAACCGATTAATGAGCCATTGCACTCCGTACTTGGTTGCAGTTCTGTTCTACCATTCCCAATATTTAGCAATTGGATTATTTTTGAGGCAGGATCATTTTAAAATTGTACACCTATACTTACCGGTTAAATATTGCACTGCTCTGTGCAATGCTTCGAAAATATTGCAGTATATCTCACATTATAATAGATCTTTTTATCAACACTGCAGTTATTTCGCTATTTTTTTGTGTTAGATGTCGCGTTTGGTTTGTTATGAATGCATTTGCGTCCTTCGCCCATAATCTAGGAAAGTCTTGATGACTAAAATGCCATTTTTTCCTGTGATATTAAATATATATATTGTAAAAAAACTGCCTTGTTCAGGTGCAACAATCAGTATATCCCATATACTAAGTATGCATGCAAGTTAACGGCAGCCTCCGCTCTTAAACTCAAATAAATGTAAACAAAATTATATTTTTAAATTGAAATTAATCCTAAACCAAAATTTACATATAAAATTAATGTAGGAGAATTTCGGACAACACGATCCGGACAGACCTACTGAATGCAACTCTGAAAAAGCAGAACGCTTACGAGACGAGGTTTTAAAATTGAAGAGTTTTGAGCATAAAAAGACACTTTTAGTGGAGTGATTGCAAATAATATAAATTTGACATTGTTGTGAAAAACTTATATTTGGGAGTGGGGTTTTGTGTATTGAAGAAGTTGTGTGCAAATAAACCGGGAAAAAATGTAAATTTGGAAAAATTACATAGAGTATTAATGAGAAAAAGAATATGAATGTTGGAGTGTGTACAGTGACTTTTACATATTTCTTCGGGCACATAAGAGTTTTCTTGAACTATAAAATGAAATTTTGAAACATTGAAAACAATAAACACATATGTTAGAGGAGATCAGCAACAGTTAATAGAAACAACGAGTTAATTTGAATTTTAAAATGGAATAGAGATCATCGTAGATATTAATCGATTGTCGTTTTTTTATATTTTGTAAGCAACTCAAACACGAAAAGGTTAAAAAAAAAATTAATTTTACATACACTTCGTAAATATTATGAAACAATGTGAACATATATTTTTATTTTTATTGATAACTAGCTGACCCCGCAGCCGTTGTCCTGCGCGAAATTACGACATAATTCATATTGTGTTGATTATCATTTATTTGAGATTTTTCTACATTTTTTTCAATGTAACGCAGCTTGATAAACAACAATTTTTGGTTTCTGTTCCGGTGTACAGAAAAGACGGTTTTCCAACTCGTGAGCACGCCACGTATATCTGGCCGTGTGAAAATTATTGCATTTCCAAATTTATGCCGCACACTATGCGACCATCCTTGTTTCCTGTCGATTGTCATTTTAAATGCAATTTTCCCTGGAAACGGAATACGTTTGAACTGAAATGGCAAATTGTTAGGACTCAAAAGAAATCCGTAGAATCAAGCATTCTGCCCCATGTATTTGATAGGTGCGTCACAATCATATTGCGAAACATAATAACGACAGATCCAACTTTGAGACGCAAATGATGCGGTGGCATACCAAGCCTCTCCAAAGAATTTATTTAGAAATTCCAGTGGATAATTCACGGTGTTGTCTTCATTGTCAAGACGATCGATCGATTTGTATGACCGCAAGTCTCCCGGAATTTGATTTTGAATCTTCCAGTTTAAATCAACAACATCGGTATTTTCGCCAGCTAACATTGCGATGCATTTAAGGAATCGTACTAACGATAATTTGTCCAATGTTCGCATAAACATTCCTGATGGGTCCATCTTTCGTGAATTGATAAACGGCATATGGAATTGATATGAAACCACCGGAAGTATCACCCGGTATTGACCCATTTCCAATTCTTAGCGTATACGATGTAAAATGTCTTCGGCAATGTAATTTTTGGTCGTATCCCATAACTGAAGCGAATTTGATTGCTGATCATCGCGAAAAGTGTGCGAACTTCATTCCATTGATTATCATGTTGCAGCAATTGTAATTGTAATTGTATGTAGTATAATATCAAGGTATTTCCGAATAGAGCAAGTTTTCGCAAACGGTTCACTAACGAAAGTTGAGAAAAAACTCGTAAATGTTAATTTTGTTGCTGAGGGTGTTTCCCCTGTCTGTACTGTATTCTCTGTGTTCAAATAGACTATTTGGTCATTCTCCCAATTAACTGCCAGACGCACAACAGTCGGAAAACGTTCATGAATCGCAAAAGTAAATATCATACAAAGCGCTTTATTGCAGTTCACGTATCGACCGTATCGTTCAAGGCCATGTTGCTTCCTTTGGTGACGTATTTACAAACGTATTTTATCGATTACACCAAACTGCAATACGCAACATTGACATGAACATGTGAATTAGACAACAGTGGCGAATATGGTACGATACATTTGTTGTAGAATTCGATGTGTTGTTAACTTCGATATTCATGCCTCTAAATTGAATGCTAAATGTTCTGCCATTGTCATCTGATTAGCAACGCTGATACATTGGATATCCATCATTTCTAGATTGTGTTTCCGAAAGAAAAGCACGTGGATAGTGTTTCGTGCATTTATTGTCAGACATACAAACCGAAGTGGGATTGTGGTGTCCGCAAGGTCCATGTACAATATTGGTTTTCATCACTTCTTATAATACTGAATCTTTCTCTGCGTCAGGAATTTCCGCAGAAATGATTTCTTCAATTTGATCTGGTGTAACCACCATCCACCATCCAAAGAAGAATGTGTACGTGCGACAAACTTCTCTGTTGTCACTCAACATAGTACATCTAGCATCTAACAGCACCACATATCCCTACAATACTCCAAGATAGAGTCCATGAAACATCGTAACTGTTGTTTGAAAAGTCGTGCTGTGATATCGCTTGCTGAATGACCGCGATCCATAATAAAGCGATGACATGCATTTTGGGAGTACTTCTTGTCTTGCCTTGCTTGGGCTGCCATACGTTGATGGCAAAAAGAACGCCGACCGATATTACGGCGACCTCTTCGTGGCTTCAAAACAAATTTCAATCTGCAACACACATAAAGTTTTCACTGAATAATTTTCAAAAATGTTTCTTTTAAATAGCCGGAATAAAAAAGCAAGCGACCGAAATTGAACGATTCAAATAATTGACAAATCAAAATATTAAAAAAACAAAACAAACAAAAATTGAAAAAAATTTGTATGAAAAAAGTATATACAAGAAGATTAAGTATTCATTACTCATATCGAGTTTTCATTCTTTTTAATATGTATTCTGCTATTCGAGGCGGAGACAAATCCAACGAATCAATAACCATGAAAATTGGTTCAGCAGATCTCGAGTTATAAGTGTTCGAACAAACCCGTCTTTGTTTTATATATATAGATTATATTTTTTGACTATGTTATAGGAAATTTAATATTTGTTATCGACATATTTATTTTCATTCAAGTGTAAAAACATCTCTGAATAATGAAATGTAATAGATTTTGTGACTGTCACTTACAGAATAGCAAAATCGTCTCAAGTCTCTAACTTAAAATCTCAAATTTAGAGACTTGAGACTGTATCACAGTACAGAATCGCACGGTTAAAGTATATTTCGCCGCACAGCAATATGCCGAGTAGAGTGGAGAAGAAACAGCAGAAATCAACGAGTTAAAGTGAAATTTTAAATCAGAGCAGTATTTGCAGCACAGCAACAAAAAAGAAAAGAAAACAGAATAAACAGCAGCATTCAACGGGTAATAGAAAAAGTTGAAAATTTCAGCAGAATTTGCCGCACAAAAAATTACTGAAGAGTGGATAAGTCCGAATTAAGAAAACGATTTAGCCCAGCGACTTATTGAAAAACAGCAGTGAAAGCAGGTATAAGGTAAAGAACAACAATTAAAACTGAAAAACGAATCAAAATCATAATAGAAAAAAGCAAGGAAGAAGACGTTGCAATTTTTCGCATTTTAGTATAGCTGACCATATTTGTAAGAAAGGTGTAGTCGAACCAAAAAGTAAATAATTTATGAAGCATATTTACAAAGTAATAATATTTTTAATGTATTTATTTGCTTGTTGGATTCAGAGCATATATCATAATCGTACTTATTCGTACAAATAAGTATGTTTGCAATGTATTAAAGGCCAATCGGAGTAAATGTATGTAATATTTGTATTGCAGTACTGATGTAATTTTTTTCTCTTGTGAATACATAACAAACGTTTATAACTTACCTTAAAAACACGAATACGAAAGAACAATATCTAATGTATATTAATATTTATGTTGAAGTACACATATCTTATCACTTAAATAATTTGAAAACATTGTATTTTACTATACCTATTAATTCTAACATATTGTTAAACATGGAAAGTCAGACGATTTTAGCAATGACGGTAACGGCGTTGAGAGAAGAATTAAGATGAGTTGGACTAAACTAGACAGGACGAAAGAGTGAGCTGAGAGATAGACTTTTGCAACATTACGAACTCATACAAAGTGATGACGAGGGCAGTGAAAATGAAAGTACTTACGAGGATATAGTTAATCCCTCAGTGGACACCGTCGTGGTCAGATCGAACTTCACCTTAAAGGATATCGAAGGCAGTTTACCCTCATTTAGTGGAACTGATTCACTTGAAGCTAGTGAATGGTTACAAGAGTTCGAAGATAATGCTGTTACTTTGGGTTGGAATGAAGTTCAAAAGTATGTGTATGCAAAGCAACTGCTTAAAGGAGCTGCTAAGTTATTCTTGCGCAGTCAGGTGGGCATAGAAAATGGGTCTTCGTTAAAAAATGCTATTGTTGATGAGTTTGGCACCAAGTTATCGGTATTAGAGATGTATAGGATGTTACAAAATCGCCGTAAAAAGAGTAGCGAACCTTTTATGGAATACTTATACGTTTTGATGGAAATAGCTAAGTCAATAAATTTAGACGAAATGAGTTTGAAAGGGTATTTTGAGGAAGGTATTCCCGACTCTAAGCCTAATAAAACTATACTGTACCAGGCAAAGATGATTAAAAGAAAAATTTGAAGTTTACGAACGAGTTTACGGTGCGGGACAGTATTTAAACAGAGCTCAATATGAACAAAATCCACGAAAGGCCTCTGATGGGCAAGGAAATAGTGGGCCAGTAAAGAAATGTTACAAGTGTGGAAGTATCTCCCATCTAGCGAAAGATTGTGGTGTAGATAACAAACAATATAAATGTTTCAAGTGCGGTCAAATGGGACATCGCCGTTTCGAGTGTGGCACCAACGTACATAGGTAGGCAGATAAAAACCGAGAGGGGTACAGTTAATGTGATGCTTGATTGTCCATATAGTAAATGTAGTGGACTAATTTTCAAAAGATCAAGATGAGAGGCGTATATATTGATGCTATGGTTGACACCGGGTCTGACATAAGCTTACTTAGATACGATATTTTCAAAAAATGTAATTGTTCTCTATCAAGTTTCGAAAACGACGATTAGTCGGCATTAAAGAAAGAGAGTTGAACTTTATAGGCAGTATAACAGAAAATATTGAATTAGATAGGGTTACAACGCCGGTGACTTTCCATGTTACCACAAGTAATGACTTGAGATTAAAGCGGTCCTCGGGAATGATATTTTAAAGTTTGTGGACGTAATAATTTCAGAGGGTACTGTAGTGTTTAAAGAAAAAACTCAAAACAAAACCAGGGCAGTTGAGATAGAAGAGAAGAAACTCAAGGAAGTAGAGAAAAAGAGGGTACTGGTAGTAACAAAGTACTCAATGAAGAATGCATCGCTCTCTTATCAGAATTTACATCTCTTTGTCTAAAGAATAATTTAGAAATAGTTGAGGATTATCCACTTTTGAACTTAACGAATTTGACTGTAGACTATCGCTCGCCTATAATTGATATGGTTACTCAATACTCTCCCGTAAAGCAATCCCAATCACCAGTTGAAATGAAAATAATTTTGAGTGATGACCTACCTATCTACCAAACTCCACGAAGAGTGTCATATGCAGATCAGCGTGCGATAGATACCCAGGTGACTGAGTGGTTGAAGGATGGCATAATTCAACCAAGCAACTCAGTGTACGCTTCACAAGTGGTGCTGGTATCAAAGAAAAATGGCACAAAACGATTGTGTGGTGACTTAAGAAAGTTAAATGAAAAGATAGTGAGGGATAGTTTTCCAATGGCACTATGATGCCTTGGAAAGATTACAGGGAGCCAAGTTTTTCTCTAATCTCGATCTGGCCAATGGATTTTTCCATGTGTCGGTAGAACCGAACTCAAAACGTTACACCTCATTCGTAACCCATAGCGAGTATGAATTTAATTTCGTACCTTTCGGAATTTGTAATTCTGCTGCCGTATTTTACCGCTATATATCAGCCATTTTCCGTGATCTGGTGCAGCAAGGAGTCATCGTCATTTATATGGACGATATAATTATTCCAGCATCAAGCAGTGATGAAGGGCTGCATAAACTGAAAGTCGTTTTAAAGAGAGCCGAAAGTTATGGGTTAAAGATTAAGTGGCAAAATTGCCAATTTTTGATGAAGAGAATTAAATTTTTAGGATACGTTATTGAAGAAGGGGGTATAAAATCATCGGACGATAAGATAAAGGCAGTACACAATTTTCCAGTCCCGCGGGATAAAAAATCTCTTCAATGATTCCTAGGGCTTACTTCTTATTTTAGAAGGTTCGTGGAGGGGTATGCGTTAATTGCTAGGCCCTTAAGCGGCCTTTGCTTAGGAAATACAGTAATTTAGATTCAATGAAAAATAATGTATAGCTCCAGTTTTAAAACTTTTTAACCCTAGTGCGAAACGGAGATACACACGGACGCTAGCATGCACGGTTACGGTTGTATTGCTTCAAAAAGACAAAGAAGATTAACAATTTCACCCGGTAAGTTATATGAGTCTCAAAGCTCGACCTGGAGAAGAAAAGTATCATTCTTATGAATTGGAAGTACTTGCCATTATACAGGCTTTAAAGAAGTGGAGAATTTATGTTATAGGGAAAAAGATCAAAATTGTGAGCGATTGCAATGAGTTTGCACTAACCATAAAGAAAACTGATGTACCACTTAAAATCGCTCGTCGGGCTATGTTTCTCCAAGATTTCGATTATGTTATTGAGCACAGCCCGGCTACAAAAATGAGACATATCGATGGACCAAAGGTGGCAAACGTTATTAGGAATTGTGTAGAATACGTTATCGGGGAAGCAAAGGCAGGGAAAAAGGAGGGCTTACTCTGTCCTTTAGATAAAGAGGATAGACCGCTGTTAACATATCATCTTGATCACTTAGGACCTATGGAGTTGACCCATAAAAAATATAACCATTTGTTTGTAATGATAGATGCTTTTAGTAAATTCGTGTGATTATACCCAGCAAAGAGTACGAATTCGTCTTCGGTAATAGACAGATTACAAAAACAGGCTTCGGTGTTCGGAAATCCAAAAAGAATAATCACCGAAAGGGGAACAGCATTTACAGCTAGGAGTTTTGAAGATTATTGCGCTAAGGAGGGCATTCAGCATCCGGAGTACCACGCGGAAACGGACAAGTTGAGCGTATCAATCGTATTATACTACCATTATTGACAATATTATGCCACAATAATTCAGATAATTGGTATAGACACGTTGAGAGGATACAACAACTTTTGAACAATACTCCTCCAAGAAGTACCAAGTTCTCACCTTTTCGAATTCTAACTGGGTTAGATATGCGTACATCTGACAACTTCGAACCTCGGAATATGCTAGAAGATTCACTACTTAGGGAAATAGATGAGGAGCGGGAAAGGGTTAGAAAGAAGGCTGCAGAGAATACATCCAAGATTTAGGAAGAGAGTCGGCGAAATTTTAACTCAAAGCGGAAGCCAGAAAAAGAATATAGTAATGTTAATGATTTAGTGGTGATAAAAAGGACGCAGTATGGTTCAGGACTAAAAATTAAAGCAAAATTTTTGGGGCCGTATTCAATGAGGGAACTTCCTCCACATGGAAGATACACTGTGGAAAAATTAGGTAGAACTATGACGGTGGCCGAATATGTGAAACCGTGGAACCCAGTGTACGGGACGAACGACAGGTCAGGACGGCCGAGTGTAGGAAAATTTCGGACAACATGATCCGGACAGACCTACTGAATGCAACTCTGAAAAAGCAGAACGCTTACTGACGACGAAAAAGAACGTACAGTTGCAAATCGTATCTAATAAAGGAAAGACGTCTCGTTGTACCAATTAAACTAGTGTTTCATTTTATAGATATATGGAAAGAATTCCTACATTAATAAGAAATCAATATCTTTTTTTAGATTATAAATCTTTTGTTCGGATGAACAATAAAATAGCTTTTAAGCCTATCTTTAAGATTAAAAATTAAAAATGTATAAATATTAGTTCTTAAAGAAATAAAGAAAAGATTGTATCAGAACTTTATCACAGAAATAACGTGCGTTTTCATTTGAGTCCACGTGTCGGCGGATATGGCTTCTTTCATGTTTTAATTCTTCCCTTCACAGGAAGTTAATTGGCGCCCAACGTGGGCCACACTAGTGAATTAACGTGGTCTTTTGCCCGAACCCAGGGCAGTAGTGTGAAATGAAGAAAAATGTTTTGCATTACAATTATGTAAATGCTATTCGCATTTAACCTAATTTATTTAAATGTGTGAGACGCGTATTTCTTGTTTAGCTCAGAAAATTGCAAAAAAATTGATTGGTTTAAAATGCACAAAAACAATTTATTGGTGAAAAGCTGCTGTTTTCATTTATGTTGGAGAACTGATAGCCCGCAGATAAATTGTGAAAAACTGATTCCATAAGATGAACTACATAGTTTATTTATAAAATTGTACCCAATGGACAAGAAAAAATACACTCATTCAGCGGAAGGAATTAATATTCATAGCGTAACGGCCAATAATAAAGTCAGCTCAAATTTGACCCAGAAAATAAAGAATGGAGCAGTTGATAACATGTAGCAGAATATATTTATAAGTTGTATTTAAACTTTACTGTTACCTTATTATAAATGGGGGAATAGCCCAAGTATCAAATATAAGAAATTATCATATTTCGATTTCTGTAAGAGCGCTCATGACATTACGGAGTGTTCAAAAATGAAAAACCAAAATAACAAAAGACAATAAAAATATTTAAATTGTATCATAGTCTTTAAGAATATGTGTAAAATATCTGGGGCATTACTAGTAGACTTGGATATTGACGAACTGGGAAGAATTGTTCAAAACATAAGAAAAGATAGAAACCCTTACAAAAGAATTGTTCCAAAGAATGATCCAAATAAGGAAGGAAAAATAAAATGTATGTGGGCTGTTTTTTAAATGTATTGGAAAAAACAAAGAAGCAACAGTTGAAGACTACGAAAATAGTGAAAAGAAAAACAACAATTAAAGGCCTGACCAGCCATATAACAAAATATATTGATACCGCCATTCGCAAGGGGGCCCACTGGTTTATAGTAAAGAGCTTAATCCTGCGATTCTGATTTTCGAACACAAACATTAGACGCCAATATAGTATGCCAATAGTCATTAGACGTTGTTAAATCCTTACCTGAATTTACTGGTAGGATGCATTCATATGTTAGCTGGAGGGAGGTAGCTTTTAACGCTATGAGTCTATACGTGAAGGATAGTAGAAAATACTTCGCAGCGCTCACAATTCTTCGAAATAAATTAACGTATGATGCTTTGACTATTATACCTAAGGCAGGGTGTAATGTCGGTTCTAGAAAATTACAACCTGGTCAACAAAAAATTTACTCTATTAATAAATAAAACATTTATGACACATGGAAACAACGCGGATATTACAAAAGAATTAAACAAAATAAGAATAGGAACGATGCCCTACGAGTTTTTATAACAGGGGGCCTATTCTGTAACTCGATTCGAAAATCAATTTACTCGAATTCGGATTTTTTATATTCTGTAACTCGATTTTCGGATTTTCAAGCCAATTTTCGAATAAAATATTCGTTAGCTTTTGAGTTGTAAAAAGCAAAAACGAATATTGTCGAAATACCCCACTAAGGGACACACTATTTTCTCTAAGCCCACAAGATTTACTTGATGCTTTAGCAAAAGCTCAAGAATTAGAATCAAATAACCAAAGAGCACGGTTTGCACACAATTTCGCGTATGATAGAAATAAGCCACAAAGCCAATATATATACAAATAATAATTTAAAACTTCCTCAAAGGAACAACCTCTCAAATTACAATATACGTTATAATTTTCCCAAACCGACACCTATGGATATAGATCCATCTTTATCTAGAGTTTATAACAGAGATCTTAATATAAAGGGGCACAAGGTAACAGAAATTTTAATCGAAATATAAAACCAAGGAGGATGGAGTCATGTGTAGAAGCTCAGGCAAGTGAGGAAAGTTCTCTGATCGCCATTCACTTGGGAGTGGCCAGAAACGATTCTTTTAAACATGGCTCAAGCAGCTCACTATTTCCGGTCTTTGACCAAGTATCCTCTGGGTAGCCTAAGAACATCCGTTCAAAGGCGAGCTATTTGAGAAGGCGAAACATCCCCTACATAGGGTTGTGCGCTGGGTTTGGAACCCGCCACGTAAAAAAACACTCCAATGAAAAAGAAAAAGCAGCCTCGGATGAGAGACCCCCTTTTTGATGACGACCATGGCAAACGAAATAAGGACTACGATTTGAGGGCATGCACCTGGAATGTCCGGACACTTAATTGGGAAGGTGCCGCTGCCCAGCTGGTTGATGTCCTCGCAAAAATAGAGGCTGACATCACCGCCGTCCAAGAAAAGCGATGGACGGGACAAGGACAGAGAAGAGTAGGTCCTTGTGACATTTACTACAGTGGCCATATAAAGGAGCGCAAGTTTGGTGTTGGATTCGTGGTGGGAGAGAGACCTCGTCGCCGAGTACTATCATTCACTCCGGTGAATGAACGTCTAGCCACAATCCGCATTAAAGCGAGGTTCTTCAACATATCGCTGATTTGCGCCCACGCCCCGACGGAAGAGAAGGACGATGTGACCAAAGATGTCTTTTATGAGTGCTTGGAGCGCGCCTATGAGAGCTGCCCCCGCCACGATATCAAAATCGTGCTTGGCGACTTTAACGCCAGGGTGGGCAAAGAAGGTATCTTTGGCACTACGGTCGGTAAATTCAGCCTCCACGACGAAACATCCCCAAATGGGTTGCGGCTGATTGCTCCGCCGGGGCCCGAAATATGGTTATCTGTAGTACTAGATTCGAGCACAAGAAAATACATCAAGCTACCTGGCTGTCTCCGGATCGAAAAGCCACCAACCAGATCGATCATGTTGTGATAGACGGAAGACACGTCTCCAGTGTTCTAGACGTGCGTGCGCTCCGAGGTCCTAACATCGACTCGGACCACTATCTTGTTGCAGCCAAGATTCTCACCCGCCTCTGTGCAGCAAAAAACGCACGCCAACAAACACAAGGAAGGTTCGACGTCGAGAAGCTGCAATCACAACAGACAGCCGAACGATTTTCTACTCGCCCTGCACTCCTGCTCTCTGAGAGCACAACTCGGTATAAGGGAACTGTGGGACGGCATTTCAAACTCCTTACGTACAGCTGCAACCGAAACCATTGGTTTTTGGAAAGTGCAAAAGGACAGCTGGTACGACGAGGAGCGCCGTGTCGCAGCGGAGAGAAAACAGGCTGCCTACCTTGCAACGTTACCATCGACCACTACACGTGCGGGATGGGATAGATATCGAGAGTTGAAGAGGGAAGAGAGACGCATTTGTAGACAGAAGAAGAAAGAGGCCGAAATGCGTGAGTATGAAGAGCTTGATAAGCTGGCCGACAGGGGTAATGCTCGAAAACTCTACGAAAAAATGCGGCGGCTTACAGAAGGTTTCAAGACCGGAGCATACTCTTGTAGAACCCCAAAAGGTGATCTAGTGTTCGATGCCCAGAGCATACTTAAATTATGGAGGGAACACTCCTCCAGGATGCTGAATGGCCGTGAACGCACAACGCCAGGATAAGGCGAACCCGATTCCCCAATGGATGACGATGGAGCAGACGTTCCATTGCCCGACCATGAAGAAGTTCAAATAGCAATTGCCCGCCTGAAGAACAACAAAGCGGCAGGGGCCGACGGATTGCCGGCCGAGCTTTTCAAACACGGTGGCGAAGAACTGATAAGGAGCATGCATCAGCTTCTTTGGAAAATATGGTCACCGAAAGCATGCCCAACGATTGGAATTTAAGTGTGCTATGCCCAATCCATAAAAAAGGAGACCCCACAATCTGCGCCAACTACCGTGGGATTAGCTTCCTCAACATCGCATATAAAGTTCTATCGAACGTATTGTGTGAAGGATTAAAGCCCACCGTCAACAAACTGATTGGACTTTATGAGTGTGGCACACACCACCTCTTTGTCGATTTCAAAGCTGCTTTCGGCAGCACGAAAAGGAGCTACCTTTATGCCGCGATGTCTGAATTTAGTATCCCTGCAAAACTAATACGGCTGTGTAAACTGACGTTGAGTAACACAAAAAGCTCCGTCAGGATCGGGAAGAACCTCTCCGAGCCGTTCGATACCAAACGAGGTTTCAGACAAAGCGACTCCCTATCGTGCGACTTCTTCAACCTGCTTCTGGAGAAAAAAATTCGAGCGATTTAAGGGTATCAAAGGAGGGGAAATATTTTCATGTATTGGAAAAACTTTATATCCTTATTTGTGACTGATGTACCAAGAAGTCTGCGGGGTATTTAAGGTGTCCTCTTTATAAATTAGAGTTCAAAAATAGCTATTTTTGTCATTTTAGTAAATGGTGGTGGTTTAACCCCTACACCCCTTGACTATGTAGGTAGATTGGCTGTCTCACGACGCACCTAGGCCGGGAAATCGGAACTCAATTTGGAAACCTAAATAGAGATAAACCGGGCTTGTATATCAGCCCAGATGTCTGTGGGAGGCAGCTCGCCAGCGGCCACACTTCCACTATAAAGGGAACGGTTTCCGTTCCAACAGCTCATCACACACTATTATGCAGATGAACAGATACACTACTTTATATAAGCAAACAAGGTTTGTCCGGAAAGTAAAAGGCCTGAGTGGATTTAAAAGAGTGGATTTTTGGCACCATCTTCGCGCGCACTTTGCGAATACTTAGTCGACCGTTTGAGTTCAAAACTATGCGCACACGAGTCACATTGTCGGTGTTTGTCGAAGTCGCAGGTCTCCCAGTACGGTATTCACCAGCGACCTCTTCCCGACCCTCCAAAAAGGCCTAGAGCCACCGAAGCACACCACCTTTTGCTAACGCAACATCTGGGTAAGCCTGCTTGGAGGCCATGAGAGATTGCCCTTAAGTATTATTACTGTTCTTGCTGAGCAGTCTCATAATTCTCCATATATTGTACGGATGAAACAACCTGTATAGTGAATCTTCCTTCAAGTGAGTGGTGAGAGGAAAGAATAACTCCTTAATAAACAGAAGGCAGACAGGGAACCTCAGCTTTGAGCGGTTTAATGCAATTAGCTGTGTTAAGACAAAGTCTCACCGCTTGATATATTGAAATAATACAATAAATAAACTGAAGATGACAAAAATATAATGGAAAACGGAAAAGTTTATGAGTTCGGGACGTGTTCTTCATAAACTTCTCGACGTCATTCAGTACAATAGCCACTACGTCTGCGTAGGAGTGCATGCGTTTAGATATTTTTTTTAGAAAATATACCTGACCCATCAAATAACTTAAGAAATATGGTTCCGCCCCTAGAAGATTTCATATACAAACCACACAATCCACTGAAGCTATATCAAGCAAATTTGTTGAGGCCAAATCTTTTCGACATCTTTTGCGACAGTATGAAAATGGGTAAATTCGGGTATATACCCGTCAGTTGCCCATATAACGGTTACTAAAAGTGGGATAACTCAATAAGTAAATGCATCAGAGACATTAAATTCGACACCCAGGATGGCACGGAAGCCTTCCATGGGTTAGGTTAGGTCTGGGGATTGATTCGAAATTGATGAATCTTACTTGGACAGAAAGGGGTGCCTACCGAGATGTAGGGATAAGGTCTTGTCTTGTTAGAACACTTATAATTTGAAGAGATTGATTTAAATAAGAGCCAGTAAGTCGAATGACCCCTTTTAGCTTACTCTGAGTCAGAAGGATCAATCAGCAAATCTTAAGCCAGTATAGCCATTTAGCTGTCGGAGTGAGTTCAAACCTTTCTGAAGGACTCCGGAACAGTCTACTGCTTCCTTGATGGCAGCCACCTTCGTTTAAAAGCAGTTAAATTGGTGTGGTAATCTGAAACTAGATTTGACGGAGGGCTCCCGACAGAAGAATCTACCACCTATTCTCCCCTTAACTTCGATCAATGCGTAAAAACAGCTTACTAAACCCTTTCTCCAACAGCCTGCAGTTGTGTGTTCCGGGAAGCAACCGTCAGAAGAAAGTTCTACGGGGAAATGTTCGCGGTTGGATGGAATGCAATTGAAACAGAGGAGAATTTCAGTTTTGATTCAACCTACTACTATTAAAAGCTAGACCAAACAAATGAATTCAATATTAGTAGAAACAATATACACAAGAAAAAACTTAACTTCACTGGTACCGAAAGTTGAATACACATCATAAATAAAAAAGCTTCCATAAAAGAATTTAATTATGATGGTTTAATTTTTGTGACAGTTATATAATAAAATGGTTCGAACTGGAAAATATTTTCAGATATTGCATCGCTCCCTAATAATATCTGCCCGATCCCACAACCGACGAGTCTGTGTAACCGGAACCGACCCAGATTTTTATCCCGCCAAGGACTGTCAAGTCAGCACCATTCTTCCGAATCACTTTAGGTGGACTTTCTGCCGCTACAATAACAACATGGATGTCCCATCCCAACCAAGGACAAGTGTAAAGATCCTGGCTACTCCATCGCAGCCAGACCAGCTAATGCATGTAATAAGAGCCTGATACCCAAATCTGCCGACATAGAGATGGAGATTCGTTAAGGCCTTCGAAGACCCAGCTGCCGAATCTGGTGTGGAGATAAAACGAACCGCAATGCAAATTCTGCTGTTGTTAACCCCCTTCCTCCGCTTCCACTGGCGGGTACTGTGTCGAATACTTTTAGAGCTGGAGTGTTTTCGTCCATTCGGACAACATGACCTAGCTAGCGTAGCCGCTGTCCTTAAACTCGCTGAACTATGTCAATGTCATGTCAGTGATGCGAGAGCCAAGTCGCGAGTGCCATGCCTCCTTGTTTGATGACAGGAGGTATTTCGATTTGCCCTCGTTCACTACCAGACCCATTTCTTTATTCTTTCTGGAGAAAGCAGAACTAAAAGCGCGGTTATTGAGGCCAATGATACAAATATCATTGGTGTACGCCAGTAGCTGTACACTCTATTAGAAGATTGTAACTGCTCAATTAAGTTCTGCAACTCGAATTATTTTCTCCAGCAATAAATTGAAGAAGTCGCACGATAGGGATTCGCATTGTCTGAAACCACGTTGGGTATCGAACGGCTCGGAGGGGTCCTTCCCGATTGGTATTTCTTAATGTCAGTTTACACAGCCGTATTAGTTTTGCGGGGATACCAAATTCAGACATCGCGGCATAAAGACAGCAACTTTTCGTGGTGTCAAAAACAGCTTTGAAATCGACGAAAAGGTTGTGTGTATCGATTCTCTTTTCACGGGTCTTTTCCGCATGGTGAATATCTGGTCGTTTGTTGATTTTTTAGGTCTAAAGCCACACTGATAAGGTCCAATCAGTTTGTTGAGGTAGGCTTTAATCTTTCACACAATACGCTCGATAGAACGTTATATGCGATGTTGAGGAGGCTTATCCTACGGTAGTTGGCGCAGATTGTGGGGTCTCTCTTATTGTGGATTAGGCAGAGCACACTTAAATTGTAATCGTTGGGCATGCTATTTTCGTCCGATCATATCTTACAAAGAAATTGATGCATGCTCTTTATCATTTCTTCGCCGCCGTGTTTGAATAGATCGGCCGACAGTCCATCGACTCCGCCGATTTGTTGTTCTTTAGACGGGTACCTCTGGGGTTGCTTCACGAGTATGCTCCGGTCTTGAAACCTTCTGTTTGTCTTGTCAAACTCTTCATACTCACACATTTCGCTCTCTCTCTTTTTCTGTCTGCAAATGCCATCCAGCACGTTTGGGATGTCGATCGTAACGTTGCCAGGTAACCAGTCTGTTTTCTCTTCGCTGCAACCCGGCACTCCTCGTCGTACAAGTTGTTCTTTTGCTTTTTTCGAAAACCAATTGTTTCGGTTGCAGCTGTACTTGAGGAGTTTGAAATGTGTTCCGACAGCTCCCTTATACCGATTTGTTAAAGAGTGCTCTCAGACATCAGGAGTGCAGGTCGAGTAGAAAAGTACACGGCTGTCTGTTGTCCTTCTTTGTGTTTGTTGACGTGCGTTTTTTGTTCGATCTGGTTGATGGCTTTTTGATCCGGAGACATCCAGTTAGCTTGAGGTGTTTTCTTATGCTGGAATCTAGTGCTACAGATCATCATATTTCAGGCCCCGGTGAAGTCGATCAGCCTCAACCCATTTGGGGATGTTTCCTCGTGGAGGCTGAATTTACCGACCGTAGAGCCAAAGATACCTTCTTTGCCCACCATGGCGTTAAAGTCGCCAATCACGATTTTGACATCGTGGTGGGGGCAGCTCTCATAAGTACGCTCCAAGCACTCATAGAAAGCATCTTTGTTCACATCGTCCTTCTCTTCCGTCGGGGCGTGGGCGCAGATCAGCGATATGTTGAAGAACCTCGCTTTGATGCGGATTGTGGCTAGACGTGCATTCACCGGAGTGAATGATAGTACTCGACGACGGAGTCTCTCTCCCACCACGAATCCCACACCAAACTTGCGCTCCTTTATATGGCCACTGTAGTAAATGCCACAAGGACCTATTCGTCACTGTCCTTGTCCCGTCCATCGCATTTCTGGGACGGCGGTGATGTCAACCTTTACTTTTTTTTACGTGGCGGGTCCCAAACCCAGCGCACAACCCTATGTAGGGGATATTTCGCCCTCTCACTTTAGCTCACCTTCAAATGGATGTTCTTATGCTATCCAGAGTATACTTGGTCAATGACCGGAAGTCGTGAGCTGCTTGAGTCATACGTAACAGAATCGTTTCTGGCCACTCCCAAGTGAATGGCGATCAGAGAACTTTCCTCACTTGCGTAAACTCCTGCACAAGACTCCATCCCACGATAACATTAAGTATATAAATTAAAAATTATGCTTTATCTCAAGGAGAAAAAAATCCTGAAACATCAACCAATGATTTTATTGGAAATATGAAGAAAAGAAAAAATTGTTCAAACGCATTCAGGCAATAATACAAGCTTAACATTTCACCTTGAAGAAATAATTTGTGAAGGAAAGTTTGGCGAATAAAATAATAATTATTAATAGAAATAGAATTATTCATAGAGATAATATAAAACCATAATTACTTATAAATTTCCATTATGATCATTTTACTTTTGACAACACTGATCAGCGCAGCAGGCTGATGTCATTGACTATACCCGACAATACCACGTACTTATTGAAAATGGAGATGTTTCGATTTACGAGGTATACGGGGACTTATTTCATATTACTAATTTATTTTATTTTGGAAATATAATAACAGAAAATAGAAACTTTTCAGTAATAACGAACATAATTATAACAACCTAGGAATTATTACATAGGAAACATAATCTGAAATTTTGGTAATTGAAACTTTATTAGAACAATTAAAACAAAACCATGTTATGCAAAAAAGGGGTATAAATGAATTAGGAATACTTTGGAAATGGATAGCTGAAAAAACAGACCATGATGACTTTGTAAAAATTAATGACAAATTGGACGAACTAGTTATAAATAACAATAAATAATTCACAACAAATTCAGTAATTTTTAAAATAATAACTGAGTTAACTGATACTGTCTCTATATAATATTAAAGGTGATACCACCACCAAAACAATAAAAAAAAATCAATTTATTATTCATGAACTACAAAACATCATAAATACAATAACATTTAGTAAATTTGGAATTTTAAGTCCAGATATTTTGCAATTAGAAGAATTACAAAAACAAAACAATTCACTAGCACGAAACTATGACAATTACAAAATTATTGGACATTTCTAATTTTAAGATATTACAACATAAAGATGTAATTGTTATATATATTAGGTGTCCAAAAATTATATATAAATATAACAAATTCTAAAAAGGAAATGATAAATACCTTTTGCAAAAATAATAATACGCATACTTGCTTATCAGATATTTTACCCAGAAAAAAAGGTAAATGTAAAAAAAATTAAAGAAAAAACACGTAAGGAAGAGCTAAGTTTGGGTGCAACCGAACATATTACACTCTTGCAACTTTCAGGAATCAAAGAAAGGGAAATACACTAAGATGTAAAACGGCAACCTTGTATTTTATTTACATACATATACATACTATATATAACTCATATGCTGACAGACACATAAGGTTTGATTGAAAAACGAAAACCATTATGTGTAGTACAAGTATATGGAAGCTCTATCTATTTTTCCTAATACCACATACTGTTAACATGTCACATACTCGTACTAAAAAACTAATCATATAGAGTAAAGTCAGTCGGATGTTCGAAAATCTTTGCATTGTAAGTTATACAAGGAGCTTTCCAAAGTAAACAGGACTTTTTGAATCTAGCGCCCCCTGGTGGCGCTATCTATATGTCGACTGGTGCGTTAGAATCTCCTATCTTCATCGATTGTCCAGTAAATTTCATGACATTTCATTGATTGGAAGTGAAGTTATTGCGTTTTAAGTGTCAGTATGTTTGTGCTATCGGTGCGAAAATGAGCTTCGAACAAAGAGCCAACATTAAATGTGGTTTTAAAATTGGTAAAACTTTTACCGAAACATTTCAATTGATGAAACAAGTTTATGGCGGTGATTTCCAATCTCGCAGCAGAGTGCACGAGTGGTTTCAACGTTTTCAAAACGGTCGTGAGGACATAAATGACGATCAACATGTATGCCAAGCAAAGTCCATCATCACCGGAAATTCCATCGAAACTGTGTGTGAATTCATCAAAAATCAACCGAAATCATCATTGAAATTCATGGAATTGGAATTGAACATCTCCAAAACATCGATTAATCGCATTTTGACCGAAAATTTGGGCTTACGAAAGGTAGTATGTGCACGGTTTGTTCCGCACAAATTGACTGACGACCAAAAATTGCTCAGAATCCAACATTCGAAGGACGTCATTGTGACCGATTATTTGACCAAAAATCAAAATTTAGCCATTAATCACTCCCCGTATTCACCTGATATGGCACCGTGCGACTTCTTCCTTTTCGAAAAAATGCATTTGCCTATGAAAGGAATGCGTTATGCAAAAGGCTTGCACTGGCATACTGGCGGCCATACCGGCCAACGAGCTGCTTTTGGACCGTACAAAAAGCTGTATTGAATCAGAAGGAGACTATTTTGAATAAATTAAATTGATTTTGCCGAAAAAACCATTTGCTCAATTTTTTTTTTTACAGTTCTGTTTATTTTGGAACGTTCGTTATATGGGACGTAAGTGAAGTTTTCGCTCAAATGTATTTATTAGGTTGTCAAATATCTCCCTTCCACCTTTTTGTCTTTTGAATTTCGCGGCTATGTATAAAGCGCTAAAGAGCTCGTATCTGGCAATACTATACATCTTTGAAAGGTCTTAGTTTGGATATTGCGTTCAACAGTTATAGACGTGTTCACTAACGCCGAAATTCGCGCTATTTTAAAGTTTTCCTTCGTTAAAGGCAAATCCGCTAGAGAAATGCTCCGTGAGATTAATGATGTTTTGGGGATGGTACTCTATCACTTCGAACTGCGGAGGAATGGTTTCGACGATTCAGAGCGGGTAAAAACGACACCATGGATAAGCAAGCCGGCGACAGACCTGCGACGACGAATACCGATCAAATCATGGAAAACGTCGAGTTAGACCGGCATGTGGTATCTGGTGACATCGCCCATTTTAAACCATCTGCAGAAGGCTGGATACATAAAAGAGCTTGATGTTTGGGTGCCGCATGATTTGACGCCGAAAAACATTCTGGACCGAATCAACGCCTGTGATATGTTGGTGAAACGGAACGAACTCTACCCATTTTTGAAGCGGATGGTGACTGTCGACGACAAATGGATCACATACGACAATATCTAGCAAAAACGGTCGTGGTCGAAGGACGGTGAATCGTCCAAAACAGTGGCCAAGCCCGGAATGACGGTCAGGAAGGTTTTGATGTGTGTTTGGTAGGATTGGAAGGGAATCATTCACTATGAGCTGCTCCCATATTGCCAGACGCTTCATTTTACTATCTACTGCGAACAAATAGACCGCTTGAAGCAGGCGATCGATCAGAAGCGTCCAGAATTGGTCAACAGGAAGTGTGTAGTGTTCCACCAGGGCAACGCCAGACCACACACTTCGTTGATGACTCGTTAGAATATACGGGAGCTAGGATGGGAGGTTTTACCGAATCCACCATATAACCGGGATATAGCGCCAAGTGATTACCACCTGTTCCTGTCCATGGCAAACGCCCTTGTTGGTGTAAAGTTGAACTCAAAAGAGGTTTGTGAAAAGTGGCTGTCCGAGTTCATAGCAAATAAGAAGGGGTCTTCTACGAGGGGGTATTATGAAGATGCCGTCTATATAGAAACAGATTATCGAACGAAACGGCGCATATTTGAACTAAATCCCATCACTGTAACACTTTTTTAAAGCATTGAATAAAGAGCAAAAAGGCGAAAGGGAATAAAACGCGTGTGAGATAACTCACATATTGGCCGATATATGCGATACAAAGTCACTCGGAACTTCGATTATCTTTATGTTAGATACATATATGGGAGCTATGGGAAGTATTGGTCTGATTCAACCTATTTTTAACATACCATTGTCAGAGAAGTACTGTCGCTGAATTTCAATTAAGTATATAACTCAGACATTGACCGATATTTTCTAACAAAAGTCAACTATAGGTCCCGGGGTCTAAATATTCGGTACCTCGGGGCGTGAACAGTTTCTGTTGGACTTGAACAATTTTTGGTCATAAAGTGGCATACACTAAGGGCATTATTCGAAAAGTTTAATCCCGTTATATTAATTTTTCTTGATTTGCGTACTGGAAACTGAACGAATTAAATGGAATTTAAAATTATGCTATTTGGGAAATAGACGTGGTTATTGTCCGATTTCGCTCAATTTTACAACGTAAGACTACAAAAAAATGCCAAGTACGAAATTTTGTCGAAATCGATTACTCGGGTCCCGAGATATGGGGTTTTTTTTCACACTAGCTCCCACATAGCGGTCTCATACCATCCCAGCGGCAAATTTTTACGTCCCTGATGCATTTAGTTATTGATTTATCGCGCTTTTAGTAGTTTTGAACAGTACCGTTATATTGGGAGTGAACGGGATTTTCATTCGATTTCGTCCATTTTCACACTATTGGTAGAAGTTCTTGCACTATTTGTGCTTAGCGAATTTGGTTGTTATAGCTTAAGCGGTTTATGCAGATTAAACTTATTAGAGAGCGGGGCCACGACCAGGTTGAAAAAAAGTTTTTGTGGGCGTGCCTGTGATCCGATTACGTCTTCATTTTTACTCAAGTTACAGCTTGCACGGACGGACGCATGTATATATAACTCTATATCTATCTCAATTAGTTTGAGGTGGTATGAACAACCGTTTGATGAACAAAACTATGTAATACTCTGTAACAACTGGTTGCAAGAGTATAACAAAGAAATAGATGCAATAGAAGGAGCAGTATTAGTCTATGGAAATAACACAATAGATGGCTATGCCATAAATGGAGTTCCTCTTGTTACTTTTGAAAACTATACAAATATTAATGTCGATTGTAAAATCTGGAAATATTTAAGTAATAATCATATAAGCCCATTTCCAACCGCGCTGCAAAAATTTTGAAATTTTTTTATTTAAGGTACATTTTTAGATTAATTACGGCCCCCTGATTCCAAATCTCATCAAAAAATTTCTACCTCTTTCCGTTTTCCCGATATGTCAAAAATTAAATTGTTCGATTAATCGAACACTGGCGGTGAACACATTTTATAAAATCCCATACAAATGCGAAATGTCAATTTTTCCCGCCAAATGATAGCGCTTTGACATTTCTTTTGGGTGTTTCAAAAGAAAAGACTTGATTTGTGCCTGCTTATCATATTCTTACATTTTAATAGTTTTTCGAAAAATAAATGGTGAGAATCTATTAGAATATATTTTCGTTTGATGTGTAATTCCGAGTCTTTGTATTGTTCCTCGATTCCAGAATTGCAAAATGGCACGTTCAAAGAAAACAACAATGAGGGAGATTGAAGATATTTTAGAGAATTGGAGCGATGACGAAAATCCGGTTCAGTGTGTCAACGTACTCCCACCCAATGTACATGAACTATCCGATGAAGAATTAATCGACGAGAATACAATCGCAATTCATGAAGATCAAACTGCTTTGACTGAGATTGCCGGCTATTTAGAAATTGAGAGAGAGCGAAACATTCATATGGATATTGCTTATGAAGAGGTTGTCGAAACTCAACCGGAGGCTTTGCCATCAACTTCCAAATCGGATGCTGAGTGGACTGGTCCACCTCAAAAGAAACCGAGAGTCAGCTACAAGCCAGTGAGTTCATTTGGAACTCCAAAATGGTCCAGGAACAAAGGAAAGGAGGAGTTTCATTACGATATATCGCCTCAGGCAGCTCCGTTGACCGGTATGCAGAAAGGTGTGCGTGAGTTACTAAAGGATCTGTCACCAATACAATTATTCTCAAAGTTTTATGATGGGGAGGTGTTGAATTATATCATAACTGAGACTAACCGATTTGCGGCCCAGAACAAAGCTGGTTTTCATTTGGACGTGGTTATATTGAAAAGATTTTTGGGGATTTTACTGATATCGGGCTACCACACTTTGCCTTCAATTGAGGATTATTGGTCTTCGCAGCTGTCAATGGGAATTGCAATAGTACAACAGGCAATGTCCAGAGCTACGTTCATGCATGTGAAGAGATACATCAATTTTGCGAATAATGATGAATTAGATGTTAATGATATGATGGCCAAGGTACTATGTATACATTATTACACTATCGTTATTTAAGTTTCCTTACTTATATTTTAATGATTTCAGCTTCGTCGATTCTTTGACATCAGAAACAGAAAGTTCAAACAGTTTGGCATTTGGTCAAAGTTTTTGTCTATAGACGAGCAGATGGTACCTTATTTCGGCCGTCACAGTTGCAAAATGTTTATTCTGGGAAAGCCGATTCGTTTAGGATTTAAACTTTGGTGCCTTTGTTCGTCAACGGGCTATTTGTTTAGTTTTATACCATACTGTGGACAATCCGATGAATACAACAGAGAGATTGGTCTTGGAGCTGATGTCGTTCTCCGTTTACTCAGCAACGGCGAAGCACCTATGCGTCACGTGGTATTTTTCGACAACTTCTTCACTTCCTATCATCTTCTGTGCCTGTTATCAGCAAAGGGGCTCTGCGCCACTGGAACTGCTCGCTGCAATCGTGTAGCTGGGGGTGCTATAAATATGAAGACCGGTAAAATCTGCCTCGCGGCGCATGTGATTATATGTACGATTCTAAGAACCAGATAATCCTTTGTCGCTGGCAAGATAATAAGGAGGTCACCGTTGCTACAAACCATGATCAGATTCTGCCACTCTACCCTGTTCGGCGTTGGCAAAAGGCAACTAAAGCTTCTAAGAGCCTGGGAGAAAATGGGAAATTTGTCAACGTTGACCAACCTGCTGTGCTTCACAATTATAACAAAGGAATGGGTGGTGTTGATCTCCACGACAATGCCATTCAAAATTATCGAGTAAACATCCGTGGAAAGAAATGGTACTGGCCACTTTGGATAAACACCCTAAAATCTTCCATTGTGTTGGATGAAGATCTGGAGTTCCAAAGACCACGCAACTTACCAAATGTGGTTGGTGAACACCTCATCGTCCGTCAACCTCAAGGGGAATGTCGTCGATGTCAATTGAAAGGCTGTGGAAAACCAACAGTTTGGATGTGTGAAAAATGTGCCAAGCATATGCACTCGAAGTGTTTCAAAGATTTCCGTGAAATACTATCTAAATAATCAAAAATAGCCAATATTCAATAAACATTTGTTCTTACTGAAATAATCTTGTCTATTCATTTATATTACGATGTGTTGTTATATTACGATATGTTGTATGTGATGACCGCCACTGTTCGATTAATCGAACATCTATTTTGAGTAATACCTGTGCCATCCATGTTTTGTCAGGTGTTGATTTTTTTATTGTAAAATAATATTTGGTTCTTTGCCTATAAGACCTCATGTTTATTTTTTTAGTTTGATTTATTTACATATTTTTAATATAATTTACAAAAAAGGTCTACCGGCAAGGCATTTTTCAACCCCTCCCCCAATCAAATTAAGGGGGAGTCGGGGGTTGGTAAATATAATTTTCAAATAGCCAAAATGTCAAAGTAATATATGATACTCACTATATCCGGACGACCTTCACAGCTAAAACAATTATTCAAAATAGACAACTTTGCTGTTCGATTAATCGAACACCAGTTGGAAATGGGTTAATAGTTTTGAAATTGTAGAATATCTTAAATATCTCCCTTCCGCTTTTTTGCTCTTTGTTCAATGCTTTATAAAAAGTCTTACAGTGAACGAATTTTGTCCAAATAAGCGCCGTTTCCATCTAGACGGCAACTTCATAATACCCCCTTCGTAAAAGCCTCCCTCCTTATTTGCTATGAACTCGGACAGCCACTTTACAGAAGCCTCTTTTGAGTTCAACTTTACACCAACAAGGGCGTTCGCCATGGACAGGAACAGGTGGTAATCACTTGGCGCTACATCCCGGTTATATGGTGGATGCGATAAAACCTCCCATCCGAGCTCCCATAGCTTCTAACGTGTCATCAACGAAGTGTGTGGTCTGCCGTTATCCTGGTGGAACACTACACCCTTCCTGTTGGTGAATTCTGAACGCTTCTGATCGATCGCCTGCTTCAAGCGGTCTAGTTGTTCGCAGTAGATAGTAAAATGAAGCGTCTGGCAATATGGGAGCAGCTCATAGTGAATGATTCCCTTCCAATCCTACCAAACACACATCAAAACCTTCCTGACCGTCATTCCGGGCTTGGCCACTGTTTTGGACGATTCACCGTCCTTCGACCACGACCGTTTTCGCTTGATATTGTCGTATGTGATCCATTTGTCGTCGACAGTCACCATCCGCTTCAAAAATGGGTAGAGTTCGTTCCGTTTCAGCAGCATATCACAGGCGTTGATTCGGTCCAGAATGTTTTTCTGCGTCAAATCATGCGGCACCCAAACATCAAGCTTTTTTATGTATCCTTCTGCCGATGGTTTAAAATGGGCGATGTCCCGAGATGCCATATGCCGGTCTAACTCGACGTTTTCCATGATTTGATAGGTATTCGTCGTCGCAGGTCTTCCGCCGGCTGGCTAGTACATGGTGTCATTTTTAGCCGCTCTGAATCGTCGAAACCATTCCTCCGCAGTTCGAAGTGATAGAGTACCATCCCGCAAAACACCATTAATCTTACGGAGCATTTCTCTAGCGGATTTGCCTTTCACGAAGGAAAACTTTAAAATAGCGCAAATTTCGGCGTTAGTGAACTCCATGTTTACACGTCTATAACTGTTGAACGCAATATCCAAACCATAGATAACTTGATCAGAATCTCTTTTCTTGCTCTCTCGCTTGTCAGCTGGCAGGGCACCCTGATCTGTTTTCTGAGCTGGCAACAAAACACATTCAGGGTGCCGTCAACCAGCAGTTAGTGAAAAAGGTGGGATGCCAGAAGAGCAGCGCTATAATTACCTGACGAAAATAGTGTGAAATAAAATTTCATTAAACTCTGGGAACATATTTTAGCAAAATAAATGTTTATGTAAATTAATTAATGATTTTGCATTTTAGCATTTATATACTATATGTATGCATTTTCAAAGTGTTTAATTTAGTGTTTTGTATAATTTATTAAATACCCAATCTAATATTTTTCAGCAGTGGCATTATTGGCAAATGTTATAAAAAATGCGAGTTTTGACAGCTCTCTCTCGAACCAAAGAGTCTCGTATCAAGTTATCTATGATCCAAACTAATTAAGCATAGCGTCGTTTTGTAGTTTACGTCAAGACCTTTCAAAGATGTATAGTATTGCCAGATACGAGCTCTGTAGCGCCTAATACGTAGCCGCGAAATTCAAAAGACAAAAAAGCGGAAGGGAGATATTTGACTACCTTATATATTAAAACAAAAACTAAGATTAGAACTTGAATATATAAATATTTTAAGTGAACGAATAAAAAATATTAAATACCATTTGTTGCTCTGGTACATAATTGTACTAATAGTAATAATTTGCATAATTTATATGACTTTAAAATTTAAAAAATTACGAACAACTTCCATAGAAATTGCAAATTTAGAATTCCACGATATATCATATAAAGATATTTTGAATAAAATTCATAGTCTAACAAAATATGATATTGAATCGGGACCGATTCATCTTAGGGAAGGGAAGTTAACTTAAACTCAAATGTAACTATAAACAAAATGATATCTTTTAAATCTCCATCGCGTTTCTGCATACTTTGCAGTTATGCAGCAACGCAATTGAAATTCACACTTAACCCATATTTACTCGTACATAATAAAATAAGGAAATAGAAATCAATATCTTTGATCTATGTTTAGAAAATAAATCTTATGTTCGGATAAACAATAAAATAGCTATTAAGCCTAGCTTTAAGATTAAGAATTAAAATGTATAAATATAAATTCCTGAAGAAATAAAGAGGAGATTCAATCAGAACTTGATCACAGAAATAACGTGCGTTTTCATTGGGTTATTTGGTTAATTGCTAACTGGTGGATGGGGTATTCATATTTATTGAGTAATGTAAAATAGTTCTCCTTAGTAAAAATTACTGCGTTTAAACTTTTCATTGTATCGTTACCTATTATGGCATCAAAGGTTCTTAACTTGGGCAAAATGTGAAATTTTAATTTACCTACTTCATCACCGAAAACACTGATATTAGCATGATGAGTAATTTTGACGGGTCCACCAACAGAATTTGCAATGAAGGGTTTGTTCGGAATGGGTTTCCTAATATATGTTGGACTAATATGGTACTTGTTCGATCCGGTATGTAATAAAAATTTTAGTTCATTGCCATTTTTCATTTTGAAACTATAGATATGGCAATGAGGAGTTTAGTCTAAAAGAATTGATATTGTCATAGAGGTTGCTTCGAGTCTCTTCTTGTTCTTTGTTGTATTCGGGTTGGTAGTCTGTGAAGACTCATAGGTACCTTTCAGGATATTCTAATATTTCATTGTTGTATTCTGTTGGGTCAGTTTCTGTAACTTCAGTATTATTAGATCCGTTGCATTTTATTAGGAGTCTGTATTATCTGTGATGTTGGATACTCTTACTAGCTTGATTATGCTTAGCTTGCGCTTTGTCCATTACTAAATGCTTGTGGTTTGTTACTGAATGTTTGCTGCCTATTATAAA
Organism: Bactrocera tryoni; assembly: GCF_016617805.1. Lineage (NCBI taxonomy): Eukaryota > Metazoa > Arthropoda > Insecta > Diptera > Tephritidae > Bactrocera > Bactrocera tryoni. The sequence goes on along the minus strand of NW_024395824.1, from coordinate 15,992,158 downwards.
ATGTTTGATTTTGTTGATACTGAGGCCTATTCTGATAATTTATTTGCTTCGTTTGAACAGAGCGATCAACTTCCATTGGTGTAGGAGGTTTTGGAGGAAGAGGTGGTCTATAGTTTGGTTGCACTGTGACGTAGTGTCGGTTTTGTCCGTACTGTTGATACGAATTTGGTCTAAGGGATTGGTTGTGAACATTTGTAAGTTCTGGGTAAAAGGGTCTTACTTGGGGTTTGAATGAGTATGACCTTGGTTGATTGTGGCTAATGGGTTGATTGTGGCTAATAGGTTTGGTATTGGTCGGCAAGCGACTGATACTATTTGTATGGTTCGTCCTGCTTAATTCATGTTTGCTCTAATTTGGAAACACATATTGAGAGCCTGTGGTAAACTGGTTGGTTCCTTTACACTTAACAGACTGGGTAAGTTACCGTTCAGACCTCTTATAAATGTGTCGAGTGCCTTTTCTCTATATGCGTCGTTGTCATGGCATACAAAGCTTCTTCACCTAACTCCAGGCAATCGATTTTGTCTAGGATAAGCGAGAGATATTGATAAACTTGTTGATAAAATTCTTCAACAGTGCTACCCCGTTGTGCAAAGTGTTGTCATTTGATATTCCAACGTGCCTAACGTCTCTCTTCGGTCCGAGTAATGTAACATCAGACATTTTTTATCTTACCCAAATTTAATGGGGTGCGGTAAGACTCAAGGGCCGTGTCAGCTTCGCCAACTATCTTGTGTCTTATTGTATGCAGGATAGCAAAATATTTTGGGGTGTTCTTATTCTGTCCGTACATTAATAATATTCTATCTACCGATTTCCGCCATGAACTAATTCTCCGTTTTTACTTCCGAAAATTCTCTTAAATATTTTACCACATCCGGAACTCTTTCGGATGCGTCCACGTTAATGCTAAAATCTACAGGATGTTCAACTTCTTCTTCGATTTGTGGTGTGTAATATGGTCGAAACTGTTTCCGATATTAACGAAACGGAGTTCTCTTTTTTTGATTAGGAGGAAAGTGGAAGGGATGTTAGGAGGGGAAACGTTAGTGCTGGATGAGTGCAGATTTAATCTCGACAATGTCGATGCTATTTGTTCTTCCTGACTCATTTTGTTCACTTGTTTCTGATTATTTAAATTAAATTTTTTTTTTTTTTTACAGTGTTAACTTTTCTTTTGTTATAACAATAATTATTTCCTTTCACATAACCTTACTTACTAATAATCTTAATATCAAACTTACATAAATATCATTTGCATTTTCCTGTGTTGATAATGTTTCCTCCTTTGTGTGATTAATTTAGATTTCTCCTCTTGTAGTGGTATTTGTTGTATTGGTTCTATTTGATGAATTAATTTAAATCTTTCCTCTTGTAGTTGTATTTGTTGTATTTAAGCTTTGAATTAGTTTAAATCTTTCTTCTAGTAGTTGTATTTGTTGTATTGTTGTATTTGATGAATTAATTTAAATCTTTTCTTGTAGTTGTATTTGTTGTATTGGTTGTATTTGATGAATTAACTTCTTAAATCTTTCCTCTAGGAGTTGTATTTGTTGTATTGAGTTCATTATTTGATGAATTAATTTAAATCTTTCCTTTTATAGTTGTATTATTTTACACTTCTGTTTAATTTATTCTAAATTTCCCCGTCACGCACTTTTTGTTCAATGTATTTGTATTTAGCTTATGCTTTTCGTTCGGCTGGGTTGATACTGCCTGTCCTTTTTCCGAAAGGTACTAAGGGGCCGAGTACAGAAATGTTATTTAGGTTTCTTGGTCCATGAGTATAAAAAATATTATTATTTTTTCCTCACAGTCCCTGCTCGGGCGCCACATAAAAAATAAAACAATGCGTTTTTATAAGCAGCACTATGTGCTTCTGCTGAGCTTTATTACAAAACTAACTACACTTAACTTTCAAAGGTTTATAATCTAACCTATGTTTGAGCTGGCCTTTACGTGACCAAAAAGATGCTTTTGGTCAGCTAAAAGCTGGTTTGCGCGTGTAGCGCTCACCTGCAGCTATTTGGTTTTGGGGAGAAGACATGGTTGCGCGTGTTTCAGCACCACTTAAGCAAAATTTAGCGGATGCGTTTAGCGCAGTTGCACTTTTGGTTGTAATAGGACTCCAAAGTATGCAAACGGTTTGTATGTTTCTAGAAAGTATTATGTGGGAATGGAATTTATGTAGAAGTTCGCAAAATATTGTGTTAACTTGTAC
>NW_024395824.1:15969391-15989836 GCF_016617805.1 Bactrocera tryoni | reverse complement strand
ATGTGAAATTTTTGGATAAAAGGTACTTAGGTTAAGAGCGTGAAGAGGAAGGGTGATCGCCTGAGCAATTTTCACAAAAGGTGCGGTTGCATGGCGAGGGGAGATGAGGAGGGAAATTGCACATATCGCAGGCAGGATTGTCGTTGCAACGTTTCGTTATGTGGCCTAGAAGCTGGCAACTTTTACACCTCATGGGGTTAGGGAAATATGCTCTAATCCGCATTGTGCGCCATGAGACTTTGATTTTTTCTGGAAATTTTTAGAGGTCAAATGAAATAAGTATCACACCACTAGGTCTTTGTTTGCCTTCTATATTTTTAGGGAATTTTTAGGGACAGAAGTAACTCCCTGATCTTTTAAATTGTCAACAATTTCTTCTTCTGCAATGTCATTTAGAAATGGAGCGTAAATTGTACCTTTAGAGCAATTCAAATTGTCATTCATCATTCATTAATCACTCCCCGTATTCAGCTGATATGGCACCGTGCGACTTCTTCCTTTTCGAAAAAATGCATTTGCCTATGAAAGGAATGCGTTATGCAAAAGGCTTGCACCGGCATACTGGCGGCCATACCGGCAACGAGCTGCTTTTGGACCGTACAAAAAGCTGTATTGAATCAGAAGGAGACTATTTTGAATAAAATAAATTGATTTTGCCGAAAAAACCATATGCTCTATTTTTTTTTACAGTTCTTTTTATTTCGTTCCTTATATGGGACGTAAGTGAAGTTTTCGCTCAAATGTATTTATTAGGTTGTCAAATATCTCCCTTCCACCTTTTTGTCTTTTGAATTTCGCGGCTATGTATAAAGCGCTAAAGAGCTCGTATCTCGGCAATACTATACATCTTTGAAAGGTCTTGAACGACGCTATGCTTAATTAGTTTGGATATTGCGTTCAACAGTTATAGACGTGTTCACTAACGCCGAAATTCGCGCTATTTTAAAGTTTTCCTTCGTTAAAGGCAAATCCGCTAGAGAAATGCTCCGTGAGATTAATGGTGTTTTGGGGATGGTACTCTATCACTTCGAACTGCGGAGGAATGGTTTCGACGATTCAGAGCGGGTAAAAACGACACCATGGATAAGCAAGCCGGCGACAGACCTGCGACGACGAATACCTATCAAATCATGGAAAACTTCGAGTTAGACCGGCATGTGGTATCTGGTGACATCGCCCATTTTAAACCATCTGCAGAAGGCTGGATACATAAAAGAGCTTGATGTTTGGGTGCCGCATGATTTGACGCAGAAAAACATTCTGGACCGAATCAACGCCTGCGATGTGTTGCTGAAACGAAACGAACTCTACCCATTTTTGAAGCGGATGGTGACTGTCGACGACAAATGGATCACATACGACAATATCAAGCGAAAACGGTCGTGGTCGAAGGACGGTGAATCGTCCAAAACAGTGGCCAAGCCCGGAATGACGGTCAGGAAGGTTTTGATGTGTGTTTGGTGGGATTGGAAGGGAATCATTCACTATGAGCTGCTCCCATATTGCCAGACGCTTCATTTTACTATCTACTGCGAACAACTAGACCGCTTGAAGCAGGCGATCGACCAGAAGCGTCCAGAATTGGTCAACAGGAAGTGTGTAGTGTTCCACCAGGACAACGCCAGACCACACACTTCGTTGATGACTCGTTAGAAGATACGGGAGCTAGGATGGGAGGTTTTACCGCATCCACCATATAACCGGGATATAGCGCCAAGTGATTACCACCTGTTCCTGTCCATGGCAAACGCCCTTGTTGGTGTAAAGTTGAACTCAAAAGAGGCTTGTGAAAAGTGGCTGTCCGAGTTCATAGCAAATAAGAAGGGGTCTTCTACGAGGGGGTATTATGAAGATGCCGTCTAGATAGAAACAGATTATCGAACGAAACGGCGCATATTTGAACTAAATCCCATCACTGTAACACTTTTTTAAAGCATTGAATAAAGAGCAAAAAGGCGAAAGGGAATAAAACGCGTGTGAGATAACTCACATATTGGCCGATATATGCGATACAAAGTCACTCGGAACTTCGATTATCTTTATGTTAGATACATATATGGGAGCTATGGGAAGTATTGGTCCGATTCAACCTATTTTTAACATACCATTGTCAGAGAAGTACTGTCGCTGAATTTCAATTAAGTATATAACTCAGACATTGACCGATATTTTCTAACAAAAGTCAACTATAGGTCCCGGGGTCTAAATATTCGGTACCTCGGGGCGTGAACAGTTTCTGTTGGACTTGAACAATTTTTGGTCATAAAGTGGCATACACATTATTCGAAAAGTTTAATCCCGTTATATGAATTTTTCTTGATTTGCGTACTGGAAACTGAACGAATTAAATGGAATTTAAAATTATGCTATTTGGAAATAGACGTGGTTTTTGTCCGATTTCGCTCAATTTTACAACGTAAGACTACAAAAAAATGCCAAGTACGAACTATACAAATATTAACAACATAACCTATGAAAATGTCGATTGAAAAATCTGGAAATATTTAAGTAATAATCATATTAATAATTTGTCTCTTAGAGCACGCGTCAGCAACTCGGTACACGGGAATTGTTGAACGACATTTCAAGCTCCGTACGCACAGCTGCAAACGAAACCATTGGTTTTCGGAAAAAGTAAAAGAACAGCTGGTTTTCGTGGAGTGCCGGGTCGCAGCGAAAAGAAAACGAACTGTGTACCTCGCAACGTTACGATCGATCACAACACGTGCGGGATGGGATAGATACCTAGAGTTGAAGAGGGAAGTGAGACGCATTTGCAGACAGAAAAAGAGAGAGAGCGAAATGCGTGAGTATGAAGATCTTGACAAGATTAACAGAAGTTTTCAAAATCGGAGCATACTTTTGAAGCACCCTCAGAGGTACCCGTCTGAAGAACAACAAAGCGACGGGGCGATGGACTGCCGGCCGAGTTATTCAAACACGGCGGCGAAGAACTGATAAGGAGCATGCATCAGCTTCTTTGTAAAATGTAGACGGACGAAAAAAGCGTGCCCAACGATTGGAATTTAAGTGTGCTATGCCCAATCTATGAAAAAGGAGACCCCACAATCTGCGTCAACTACCGTGTGATAAGCCTCCTCAACTTCGGGTATAAGGTTCTATCGAGCGTATTGTGTGAAAGATTAAAGCCCACCTCAGCAAACTGATTGGGCCTTATCAGTGTGGCTTTAGACCTGAAAAATCACCAACCGACCAGATAATATTAGCTGTATACCACCAAGAAGGGTGTCGATATGAGTTTGGTGTACAAGCAGCCTAACTAAATCGCTAACCGTCGGAAGTATAGTTGGATGACGATGTTCTTCTACCAATGCGGTCGTATGATAACATGATCATCTAAGTAGGTGTTAAATGCTAATAATGGGCTGGAGGTTGGTTGCTTCGCGTAAGCAACGTAAGTCTTGAGAAAACGCTGACGCTTGATCAATACGAATAAGCAATTCAAGGGCGTATCCATCTCTGGCGTTATAACAATATATTGTCGGAAATGGCGACACTTTGGCAACCAGCAGAGGATTATAACTGTAGTTTGATGGAACTGAAATGTTGTATTAGTAGAATATGTTATCCGTCTATACGTCGGGAGGTAAGCTGGAAGCGATTTGAAGATGCGAAGGTTAAAACTCTTGCACTCTCTTCACTCCGCACAGTTATACGTAAGCTGTCTGGTACGACATGGGGAATGTAACATATACGATTCGAATCATTAAAGGTATTTAGAGCTTCCTTGTGCCCTATCGGAGGAGAGTCGACGCTCCAAACGATATAATTGCCATAAGTGTCGCCTAGGGGTGGCGCTTTAGCTTGCATTAGTAAGCGTTCTTTCGGAGGCATTAATTGCAACTGAATATTGCGAATGAGTTGACTTGAGTGTTATTGTCACAACGCCCTTTGTGCGGGTACAAGATAATGCACCAATACCCTCGACCTCTAAGTCATTGCTGCTTCTATTAATTAATTAATTAATTTATTATTTGTAAAATAATAATACAATTATTATTATACATTAAACATGAGGAGCACTAGCTACAGACTAATTATAAAAGACTTAAGTAACAGAGATGGAATCTTCCATGTAGGAAATATTTACAAGCAATATGTTTTTATAGACTAAAAATTATATGTTATAAATAAATTTAAAAAGGAAGGATAACTTAAATATATTTTTTTAACTTTGTATGAGATAGGAATTCAAATATTTTAGTGATGTTTACAATAGATGTTATTTTTAATAGATCAAGAGTTTTATTATTCTGAAATATACTGGTCCTTGCTGAGTTGAAGAAGGGGCATTCATCCAGTAGATGTGTTATGGTTAAGGACGACGAGTTACAGTATAGGCAGGATGAAATACGGTTTCCATTTAATAAATGGGAATGCGTTAATGACGTATGACCAAGACGAAGGCGAACGAAGGCTTTTATATCTTGGCAATGGCCTGTTGGCGGATAAGCAGGTTTTTTCCCTTCTTGGTTGCAGATGGCGTAGTGGTGTTGCACATTCTTCCAGGCATTAACTTTTTTGGCTTTTTGTTTTGAAACGATTAAATAGATTATGTCGTTTTTTTCGATGTAGTCAAAAACAATCAATGGCTGCTTTGCCGCCAATTTGGCATTTACATCGACCCATTCATTTCCGGTAATACCGACATGTCCAGGGATCCACATAATTTTTATTTTTGTGTTCCCAATTAGTATGTTTCTAATTTGCGCAATAAGGTAGGATTTGTTGGATACATTTAGGAGAGCTGAGATAGTAGACTTGCTATCAGTATATATTAATGTTTTTAAGTTAGAGTTTTGTACTAGGTATAGCGCATTATAGATGGCTGCTGCTTCTGCGGTGTATACTGAGCTGTAATTGGGCAGGTGTCCAGCTTTTAATGTCTTTCCAACGTTATCAACAATAGCAAAAGACCTATAGAAGTCGGCCTTCGAAGCGTCAGTAAAAATGAGTTTCCAATCTACGTAGTGTTGTACAATGCGCTCTTTGAACAAACTTTGATAAACCCTGGAATTGGTGTTCTTTTTATGATGTTTTTGAAGATGTAGATCGAACGAAGATTCTCTGAGTAGCCATGATGGGGCAAAAGACATAGACTTTTCCTCCGGTATAGTTGTAATACCTAAATCCTTAGCTAATTTAATGCATTTAGAAATAGTGGAAGAAGTAGTAGAGTTAGATTCGCGGTCCATTTGGCTTTTACTATACCATATAAAAGCTTATTATTACATAATAGTAGTTTTGGAATAAGCTTTTGCGAAGTATATATAACTCTTTCCTCGATGGATGGGAGTCCGGCTTCCGTTAATGTGAACTTTATTGGTGATGTTGGGAATGCCCGAATACTTCTTCTAACAGCTGCATGATATGGTGCAAAGATTTGCTTTATGTTACTTTTGGCACAATTGCCGTAGATAGGGAGACCATAATCAATCTTAGATAAAATTAAAACTCTTGTAATATTGATGAGAGAAGAAATGCGAATTAAACAGTGTTTTGATGATAGATACTTAATTACATTAAGCCTAGAAATTAGTTGCTTACGTAGATTTGTACAGTGTTCCTTAAAAGTAAGTCTCTTATCGAATATTATACCTAGGAATTTAAGACTAGTAGTATTTACAATATTTACATTATTATAGCTTAGATTGAAGTTATTACATTTGTGTTTTCTACAGATATGGAATAATTTGCATTTGCTTATAGAAATATTCGCACCCGAACAATTGGACCAATTTGAAATTTCAGTAAGGATTTTTAAGAAGGTATTTTTTACAGTATTTAGATTATTTTGTTTGGAGAATATCAGCACATTATCAGCATAAATAATATGCGAAATGAGTTAATATTTAAAAAGAAAATGAGTTTATATTAAGAAAGAAAAAAGTGTTATTGATTTTAGTCATGAATTTCCGATTGATTAGGAAAGATTTAATAAAGTTAAATATTTTTTCACCAATTTGCCACTTCTCAAGCTGTCGCAGAATAACATGAGAACCAACTCTGTCGAAAGCTTTTTCGAAATCCAAACTGAGAGTTCTGAGGATATGTGGTTTCTTTTCGATAAGGAAGTTTTGGCGAAATCATCAAAAAGTGCCTTAAATGCCACTTGGTTTTGACTGAGAAGGTTTTTATTTAGTGCGAACCACGAGATCCGTTTTGATATTATTTTTTCTAATAGTTTGCCCATGCAACAGAGAAGTGATATTGGTCTGTAACCTAGAACATCTGTAGACACTACATTGGATTTCGGAATGGCTACTATCACCGCGTTTTTCCAGCTTTGAGGGTAGACACCTTGTGATAAAATATTGTTGTACAGTTTAATAATTCTGTTTTTGAGACTTAAAGGACAGTTTTTTAGCATGGGATATGAAATTCTGTCTGCACCGGGAGTCTTGCCTGACATTGAAGATAAGGTAAAATCGAATTCGGCGATGGTTATGTCAGATTCGGTAATGTAAGAAGGTGATTGTACTTTGCTGTACCTTCTACTAAGGAGTTTATTTTTATTTGATACAAATGAGGCGTGGAAATTTGAGTCGCTTGAATAATCGGACCATGCAGAGGCGAAATGAGAAACATGTAGGGAGAAGTTTGTGTGGGAAATCTTTTTTTATTTAGGTAGCAACGCCTTGCTTGTTAGTATGATTTTGTGTTAAGTTGGAGAAATAGGCAGCGTATTGTTTAGGTACAGTAGCTGCGGAATTAAAAGAAAGATGTGTTTCTTGTAGTGATATAACACTTGGTGATTGTTCTTTTATGAGTAATTCTAGGTCAGTGTAATTGTTGTAGAATCCGTTCATATTCCATTGGAGAAATTTGAACATTTCTTAGAAATGAGAGAATTGAGAAATAAGTGGGGAATAATAATGAGAGTTATTGTTTTTCATTGTCAGAAGTGATAATTTCATGATGTGCGATATGGTCTGTATAAGTACTCTCCACGTACTTATACAGACCATATCGCACATCATGAAATCGATCGATGTTGTCTGTGTTGGGTTTGTTTTTGTTTGGAGAAACGTTAGGTTAGGAAGGTTTTTTGTGGTTTTGGATGGTTAACAATTACGAAATTGTTTTTGTTTTCTTTAATAGTTTGCTTTTGTTGTGGAAGAGGGTAAGCTGTTGGGGATTTTGGTAGAGTGTTTGTGGAGAGTGGTAGGGGAGGAGATGATGAGCGGTGGGAAATCACGTTAGGTTTTTGCTTGTTTGTATTTTCTTTTGTAACAGAAGCGAAGGAAGTGTTTGCGGGGGTCGGGGGTAATTGTTGTTTGTATAGCCGCATTGCTTTTCGCATTGAACATTTGTTTTCTGTTTTTATACTCTCGCAACAATGTTACTAAGGAGAGTATTATAGTTTTGTTCACATAACGGTTGTTTGTAAGTCCTAAAACTAAAAGAGTCAGATATAGGGTTATATATACCAAAGTGATCAGGGTGACGAGTAGAAACGAAATCCGGATGTCTGTCTGTCCGTCCGTCCGTTTGTCCGTCCGTCCGTCCGTGCAAGCTGTAACTTGAGTAAAAATTGAGATATCATGATGAAACTTGGTACACGTATTCCTTGGCTGCATAAGAAGGTTGAGTTCGAAGATGGGCAAAATCGGCCCACTGCCACGCCCACAAAATGGCGGAAGCCGAAAACCTATAAAGTGTCATAACTAAGCCATAAATAAAGATATTAAAGTGAAATTTGGCACAAAGGATCGCACTAGGGAGGGGCATATTTGGACGTATTTTTTTTGGAAAAGTGGGCGTGGCCCCGCCCCCTACTCAGTTTTTTGTACATATCTCAGAAACTACTATATTTTTGTCAACCAAACTCTACAGAGTCGTTTTCTTAAGGCATTTCCATATACAGTTCAAAAATGGAAGAAATCGGATAATAACCACGCCCACCTCCCATACAAAGGTTATGTTGAAAATCACTAAAAGTGCGTTAACCGACTAACAAACAGCGTCAGGAACACTAAATTTTACGGAACAAGTTGCAGAAGGAAGCTGCACTCAGGCTTTTTTTTAAAAATTGAAAATGGGCGTGGCCTCGCCCACTTATGGACCAAAAACCATATCTCAGGAACTACTATACCGATTTCAATGAAATTCGGTATATTATATTTTCTTAACACCCTGATGACATGTACGAAATATGGGTGAAATCGGTTCACAACCACGCCTTCTTCCAATATAACGCTATTTTGAATTTCATCTGATGACTTCTCTGTACAATATGTACATTAGGAACCAATGATGATAGCGGAGTAAAACTTTACACAAATACGGTATATGAAAAATACGTAAATGACGTATAATGAAATCTCGATTATCACTTTATCATGCGAGAGTATAAAATGTTCGGTGACACCCGAACTTAGCCCTTCCTTACTTGTTATTTTTAGGATATTTTTGGATTGTAGGTACTTAGGGCAAGAGCGTGAAGAGGAAGGGTGATCGCCTGAGCAATTTTCACAAAAGGTGCGGTTGCATGGCGAGGGGAGATGAGGAGGGAAATTGCACATATCGCAGGCAGGATTGTCGTTGCAACGTTTCGTTGTGTGGCCTAGAAGCTGGCAACTTTTACACCTCATGGGGTTAGGGAAATATGCTCTAATCCGCATTGTGCGCCATGAGACTTCGATTTTTTCTGGAAGTTTGTAGAGGTCAAATGAAAGAAGTATCACACCACTAGGTCTTTGTTTGCCTTCTATATTTTTAGTGAATTTATAGACAGAAGTAACTCCCTGATCTTTTAAATTGTCAACAATTTCTTCTTCTGCAATGTCATTTAGAAATGGAGCGTAAATTGTACCTTTAGAGCAATTCAAATTGTCGTGTAACTTAACTTTAATATCGCAAATACCATTTAATTTCTTTGTTGTAAGGAATTTTTCAGCAATCTTCCGATTTTTAACAAGTAGGAGTAGATTACCATCACGTAATTCGGTGATAGATAAAATTTCCTTACTAATTGATTCTAAGCTTTTATGCACAGCGAAACAAGAGTATTTGGAAAGTGTTTTGTTCGAATCTGTTGCAGATATTAGAACAAACTTAGGGCAATCTCTTTTAATCTGAGGCAGTTCTGGAAAATTTTCAAGCGGTTTGTATATAAGTTTTTTCCTTTTGGGGTTGGGGCTAGAGGCAAGCAAAGCAAACCTATTTTCCCCGAGGTTAGGCGGCCCTGGGGCCATAATAAATCAAATATTCACTAATATGCACTGTTTTTTACGCGAGTAAACCGTACGATCAAAGTAAAACGAAAACATGTGCACTTATATGCGAAAAAGATTATGCGAATAAGGCGTAAAGCACAAAAGAAAAACCGCGATTAGAAAACACGTCCGCTCAATGAGAGAGATAGTCGAAGACTGTGCATCTATTAAGATTTAAAGAATTAGCAAAGCATTCTGTAATGAAACTTACTTTATACCCAGGATCACACATAATCCTTGCCAACTGTTCCTCCGAATTCTTCCCATTAACATATGCACATACTGTAGCAAGAAGTATGATCTGGTCACCCCGAGCATGTCATCGCGTTAAGCCAATTTACTGAGGAAAATCCCTAATTTAAACTCTCAAAACTAACAACGTTCTAAGTCCTCACAGGAGGCACCAGAGATTATGTTAAATAAAACTCTAGACTGAGATTGGAAAAGCGTCTGTTTAATGCGGCGATCCAAAGTAGAAGAGGACTTTGACAGCGTTAGTACAGAAGTTAACGAAAATAATAGAAGTAAGGAATTGTAGGTTATTGAGTGACACTTTGCACAGGGTGCATCGTGTGAAATGAAATAACAATTTTAAAATAAATCTTAGACTGAAACCTTCCAATGAAAGTGCTACAATCAAAATTTAGCAGCCTTATAAAGATATCATGAAGATATACAAAAAAGTCGTCAGGAAAGCGAAAGCAGACTCATGGAAATTTTTTTACTCATCAATAGAAAATTGCAAAGAAACTCAATGGAGTAGGAGTGAAATCAGTAGCTTACGTGGATGACAGTGTTATGGTATCAGGGCCGTTTCCATTTACAATCAGTGACTCCATAGCCTTGCGGAGGTTACACCTATGGGCAACGAAAAATGAACTAGGTGTTAACCCTAGTATGACGGAGCTGACGCTATTCATGAATAAAACAAAACTACCCCAATTTCAACCTCCCTCACTCGGTGGTACTACAATTCTTCTATCCCCCACAGCAAAATATTAGGGGATCGAGATAGACATGAAACTAAAGTAAAAAATTAATATTTGGGAACGTATTAAGGAAAGCTTATATAGCGTATTATATCAAAAAGTTACTCAGCAGAAACTGGGCCCTAAATCCGAATATAGTCCTATCGATGTATACGGCTGTCATTAGACCAATTCTTACTTATGAAGCACTGGTTTGGTGGCCAACTTTAAAATAAAAATATATCATCAGGAAATGGAGTTTATAGAGCAGCGTGTGCAGGGGTTAACGGAGTGTCTAAGACACATCCAAATGATATGCTCCAGCACCAACTGTCGTAGACATTTTCATACGTAAAGTGGCAACACTTTCGGCTATAAGAAGTATTTATACAGACAGCGAGACGGCAGTACTAGCCTGGTCGTCGTCAAAGATCAACTCCATTGTTGTATATTAAGCTGCTCGTTAGCATGTCAACTCGACCTATCTATAATTTGAATTCCGCCTTATAGAAACATTTTTGTCAACTATAAAGCAAACGATTTGGTAAAGTTAGGAGCATCTCTAGAAGAATTTGACGCAGAGTTAATACCACGCCTGCTAGAAGGTCAATACACAATTTGAACAAACAGCGCAGAATAGATGGAAATCTAAAACCACATGCTGGATAACGAATTAGATATGGTCAAACTATAACAAAAAGCAAGGACTTATGTATTACATTCATAGGTCCAGGGGAAAATTAAACAGACTTACAGCTGCCATAACGAGACACCGGCCATTTGGAGAACATGTGTCAAAAATGGGGCTGTCCAACTATAGCACGTGCAGTAGCTGCAAACTCAAAGGAAGGAAAGAAACGGTTCTTCACATCTTCTGTTAGTACTCAGCCTTCAGATACCAAACCCTGAATGTCTGTGTACAAAAACCATAAAGGCGATAAGTAGTTTCATTGAGAACAACAAATGGTTTTGAACACCCCAATGGAACGTGATATCAAGATAAGGTCTTACGATAGTGTATCGCAATAGCGCTGTCAGCGCAAACTGAGTTCTAATAACCTATTCGGACCGACCATGAAAACATGTGTTCGTAGGAAAAACTGGTTTTCGCCATAAAATTTGTGTTTTCGTCCAAAAAAAAAAACGCTGAAAACTACTTGAAGACATGTTTTGCCGGCCCTAAATTGTCAGTTGATATTGTCATATTGATATTGAAAGATGGAAGAGCAAAAATACAAAAAAAGAAATTTGTGGAGTGATAGGGGAGAAGCCCTACTCGTTGAATTGTGGCAAAACAAAATTAGTGCTCTTCGCGGGCCAACGGCAGCGAGGTTGCAGCAACAAGGTGTGCATTTCACAGCGGGTGAAAGTAAATCAAAAATGCACAATCTTTCGCAAAGTTAAATTAATGCAAAATAAAGTTATTAGATAAATATCATGTTTTACAGGAAAGAAAATACAGCAGTCGAATCAACTGGCGGTTCTCCCTTGCAGTTGCCATTATATGAAAGAATGAGAGCCATATTGTCGCCGTACGTCAGCTACAACACCGAGGGCTTATTGGAGGAAAGCTTTCAAAGTAAGAGACATTTTTTTTCTAATTGAGCATAATATTTATATTTACATACATATGTACATTTTTAAAAAGGTTCTACTAATTCCGATCCACTCCAAATTTTTTTGGAAACGGCTGCGTCTTTTACATCAACGGTTTGCCTACCTTCGCCTTCAGCGATGCCGATGTCGCCAACCAACACTTTCTAATTGACAATATCGTCTCCCGAGCCGAGTGATTGCGGAAATAAAAAAGAAATCATTTTCAGAGTCTAATCTTAAAAAAATGTGAAAGAATTAAAGAACAGTTCGAAAAAGGAAATCATTAATTTAATGAAACTAGGCACAAAATTATGAACATGACAGAAAAATTAGTTGAAAACGTCAATAAAAAACACAACTGATGGACGAATATCCGAAAGACTAAAAAGAAACAAGTAAACCGTTGCTTGAATTTCTAAAAACAATAAAAAATAAATGAATATATTTTCGTTTTGGACGATGCTTATCGTCGCTTTAAATTAGTTCAATTGTTTGTGTGTGTACAACTTTATCTTTGATTTACTGTATATGCAATTCTGTAAAATGTACACATTATGATGCAATATATGTATGTACACATGTACTTTTGAAAATATGTACAAAGTGCTGTGCGAATCGTTTCTCCATTAATTGGGTCGTCAAATTCATATGAAACATGACACGATTGGCGTCTAGTCTCCAACTCTTTTAAAGCGCGTTTAGAGTATCGTTGATATCACTTGAAAAATTGTGAAGGACGCAACAAGCTTTTATTATTGAGTTGGCATTCCATACAGAGTTGTCAGTTCCTTTCCCAATACGCCGAAAGTGGGCTTTGAGGTGTCCAAAAGCATTTTCGACAACTGTACGTGTTTTCGAAAGAGCGTAGTTGAATACCTTCTCATGATGATTTTGATTTACGGTAAATGGTTACGGTTTCTTCAGTTGTTTGCTAAATCGAAAAGCCGAATCCCCAATTATAAATGCTGACACATTTACGCCTGAAATTTCTCGAGACATTTCGCTTATTAAAGAACAATTATCCATTACTTCCTTAAATGATGACGTCTCATAAATTTGAGAGCCATTACGTCGCCCGGGACTCCCGACTATTATGTATGTAAGTAAAACGGTATCTGAAAATACATTGTAAACATTACTTATGTACTTATATGTATATTGAGGTTTTAGACTTTACTTAGCATCAACTAATGCCATTAAAACTGTGGAATACCACTTTTTATAATTGTAATAACCCACAGCTACGTTAGATGATAAATGTGGCATACGTCTATAAACAATTATTATACCAAAGGCGCAAATCTAAGATTTTATAACTTATATTTCCCAATTGCTACTAAGCATTGTGGGAATCCAATTACCTCGAAACCAGTCACCAATTCTGCAACACTTTCTCTATTTAGTGGAAAAATTTGGAAAACGATGGTTGCATTGCATTAACCTCCAGATTTCGGTGTAAAATTTTAGTAAAATTTCGCAAACCGTAGATTTTCCCACACCGAACATGTTAGCGATACTCCGATACTCTGCAGATGACCCTAAAGCAAATAGTATTAAAGCCACTCTTTTCTCGATAGGAATAACTTTTCGGCAGTTCGTATTAATTTTTTGTAAAGGGCGGAGGATTTCACATAATTTATCAAAGGAACTTCGGTTCATGCGAAAGTTTTCTTAAAAAAAAGCAGATAAATTTCGTTGGCAATCGTGTTCCCAAAATTGATTCTTACGTTGCTGGAATTAATAATATGTAATTGAAAACTTTTGAATCAGTAGAAACCTATACACACCTTTGTCCAACATGAATTAATTGGCGTCCCAAGGTTCTTTATTAAATCTAATTCGATTAAATGTTGTTTTTTTAACTCCGCTATCTTTTTTGCAAGGGCGAAGCGCTGGGTAGCTTCTAACAGTTCTCTTGAAGAATTGTCGTTGCGCAAGGTATTTATCTGGCTTCTCAAAGCCAATGCTTTCGCAATTAGTTTTAAATATATTAATTTATTTATTGACACGTAAAAGTCTCGACTAACAAAAAAATAAATATTAAAAACCATGTACAGTTCAATAACAATAATAATAATAAAATTAAAAAATATTCTAAACACCCACAGCGAAATACTTTTTGGTTACTTGTAGGTGCTTTTGACTAATACTTCATTTAGTCACCGACGTAAAACCGTTGACTGAGTCAGATGATACGACCTATGTTATGATAGTGCATTGTAAAAGAACACTCACCACCGCTTCTACTTTCCATTTACATGCATATCCAAAAAAATTGCATTTTTATCATAGAAACGAGCCAGCTGATTGCTTTCTTATAACACAGAGTTGTCAATAGTAATACTTGTATTATGTATTTGACTTTGTAGTAATTAAAAATTTAACTTAAATTTATTTGAAATATTCTTAAACTAACTCAAAATTACAGTCAAACACAATTAATTATAAAAGGGTAGACTATTTTGAATAATTTAATTTTACTTTTGATATTTCCCATTTTGAAAAATTATAACTGAAAAGTTAGATGTGTGCAAAACCATTTATACAAATTGAGCAATGGCAGGTGACTAAATAATGCATAAGCAGTAACTAATTAGAGTGTGTCTACTGCACAATTTGGCAGCCTGTATATACTAAACGCATAACAAAACTTGGCCACTCGAACTTCCTGGCAATTACGAATATCGCTGTCTGGTTAATTCTGGCAATTCATCGTCGATTCTATTTTTTTCAGGTATATGTGTTCGTCTTTCTGCCCCCAGCAAAGAGCCCTATTCTGAGAAAAAGTCACAACTGGTTTGTTTGCTGTGAACCAGCTGTTTTACAAAAACAAGCAAGACAAAATAAAGAAATGGACATCCAAGAAAAGTGAGTAATTCTGCAAATCTATTAAATTTGGTGCATATATAATAATTTAATTTATTTTTGGGATTTCGAAATGTGAACGACTAACTTAGGATCAGCTGCAGCATTACAACGTATTATGTAAACATTAAATACATATGTACATATGTACATACATATTTACAAATCAAAACTTCTTTGAATTATTAAAACGCAAATATGTTAATGCCTTTTTATTAATATTTATTGTAATAGACAAATACTTATATTTATAATAGATAACGCCTTTGGAAGAATAGTTCTTCCATTCTATTTCAATAAAAATAGTTGCAAATTTCTTTAAAAATATTGAAGTTATCAACACAAACACAACCGATTTTGTTTTGTGAGGTTTTCTTTCACACATTACAAATTTGTGAGATAATTGTGAGCATTTGAGCTTTTGAAGTCACGTCAGCATACGGAAAACCTCACAATAGCGAGGGTAGTGATTTTTGTGAGAGCATGAGAAAAGGGCTGTAAATCTGATCGTCCCGATTAGACATATTTGGGGTGCCAAACTCATAGCATTTATGGGTTTCATGTCGTCCTCTAGAATACTGTTGTTCGTCCCTCTCTTATTGGAGTAAACTCCGTTTTCCAGATTTCCGATAATTCCATATTTCGTCACCTACTTGTTGCTACTTGTTCAACCTTTCGATTAGGAATTGGGTATACTTGTGTCAATTCGCCGAAATGTTCCTTGAGTTGGATTGATAAATATACTGCATCAATCTTCTCCTGCTCAATAAAACCTTCGCTTTAAGGGGGTATTCTTATGTAATCACTTCGAAAAATCGATTTTTTTTAATTTTGACAGTAAAACCTATTGAAAACATACTGTGAAAAATTCATAGTATTTGATAAGTTACAGCTCATAGTCGCCGACGTGTCGTAAGCGACTGTCTACCAGGCACCAAGACAAGTCTGCAGCTGCTACGTTTCTAAACGCATTTTTCTCGAATCATCATTTTCTGAAACTGTCACGGTCCTAAAAACAAAGATTTCAACCGATTGCTGTAAAATTTACATATGTTCTTCTACTCATTTATAGTTATCGTTTTACCAGAATTGTTTATTTTCGAAAATAATTTCATTTTTTTTTAACGATTTTTAACGAAAAAAAACAAGATTTTCGTGACTTTTTTTTGAAGTTCGATATTTTTTCTATATGAAATTGATTATATTTGGTAGGGACGATAGCCGCAGAACTACTGAATAATAATCCATTCGATTTTTTTTATTTCAGACAACATGAACAGCCCCTATCACCATGACCAATGAACTACTTTTTTTTGTTGGGGACTATTTTGATTTAAAACCATATTTAAAAATGTAAGAAACGAAAAAAAAATTTTTTTTTGTACATTTCAAAATAAAAAATATATTTATATCAAAATTAAAATGATTGAATTTTATTGTCACATAAAAAAAAATTTCCTGAAAAGTGGTAAAAGATATGCGTTCACATGAGAGTACCCCCTTAATTGGCGTAGACACGGCTTACGTGATTATAGCCGAGTTAACAACAGCGCGCCAGTCGTTTCTTCTTTTCGCTACGTGGCGCCAATTGGATATTCCAAGCGTAGTCAGGTTCTTCTCCACTTGGTCCTTCCAACGGAGTGGAGGTCTTCCTCTTCTTCTGCTTCCCACGGCGGGTACTGCGTCGAATACATTCAGCGCTGGAGTGTTTTCGTCCATCCGGACAACATGACCTAGCCAGCGTAGCCGCTGTCTTTTAATTCGCTGAACTATGTCAATGTCGTCGTATATCTCGTACAGCTCATCATCTTATAGAGTTTGTTGTTTGTTTGTCGAGAGAAGATTTTACTTTTCAATTGCCTACTCAGTCCGAAGTAGTGTTGGAAAGAGTTATCCTGCGTTGGATTCCAGGTTGACATTGTTGGTGGTGTTTATACTGGTTCCCAAATATACGAAACCATCCATAACTTCAAAGTTATGACTGTCAACAGTGACGTGAGAGCCAACTCGCGAGTGCGACGACTGTTTGTTTGATGACAAGAGATATTTCGTCTTCCCCTCGTTCACTACCAGACCTATTTGCTTTGCTTCCTTGTCTAGTCTGGAGAAAGCAGAACTAACGGCTCAGGTGTTGAGGCCGATGATATCAATATCATAATTTAAGTACGCTCTGGGCATTGGTGACTAGATCACCTTTGGGGGTTCTGCAAGAGTATGCTCCGGTCTTGAAACCTTGTGTAAGCCACCGCATTTTTTCGTAAAATTTTCGAGCATTACCCCTGTCGGCCAGCTTATCAAGCTTTTAGTAGTCACGCATTTTGGCCTCTTTCTTTTTCTGTCTGGAAATGCGTCTCGCTTCCCTCTTCAACTCTCGGTATCTATCCCATCCCGCACGTGTTGTGGTCGATCGTAACGTTGCGAGGTAGGCAGCCTCGGTAGTACTCGGCGACGGAATCTCTCTCCCACCACGAATCCCACACCAAACTTGCGCTCGTTTAGATGGCCACTGTAGTAAATGCCACAAGGACCTACTCATCTCTGTCCTTGTCCCGTCCATCGCATTTCTTGGACGGCGGTGATGTCAGCCTTTATTTTCACGAGGACATCAACCAGCTGGGCAGCGGCACCTTCCCAATTAAAGGGCCGGACATTCCAGGTGCTTGTCCTAATATCGTAGTCCTTATTTCGTTTGCCAAGGTCGTCATCAAAAGAAGGGTTTCTCTTCCGAGGCACTTGCGTGAACACGTGACCCCATCGCTACCGTTCTGGAAATTTTGATGTGAAAGATGCACCTCGTTTTGGTCGACCTGTCGTTGAAAAAGTCGATGAAATTATGGAAAAGATTGACCAGGACCGTCACATAAGCAGCCATGACATCGCTAAGAAACTTAGCATTAATCATTAAACGGTTTTGATCTATTTAAAAAAGGATGGCTACCAAAAGATGAATTACCTGCTATACGAATTTAGAGCTTATGCATATAGTAAGTATTCAGTATAGACAATATATTCTAGCAAAATTTATTTCATTCGCACACGACTGCTTACATCGCTTATTATTACTACGGGGCAGCTCGACAGGCAAAATATTATTTGAAGATACTATAGGCTTGAATAGTAGAATAATAATAATAACCGTTTGTAATCGCCTTTGTAAGCTCACCTAAGAATAATTTGCCGTTTTTCAATATTATAACACCGAACGATTTCATAACTAGTTTTAACAACCTTTGTGTACCTTTTTAATAACAATAAAATACAAATAAATCGAAATGCGGTATACTTAAAACCCATTACAACAATTTGGTGTCAGAAGTGGTGGGTATCACAAAAGTGGAAAAAGAACTGTTAAATCGAAAAAAATTAACTTAAAAGGCGGTAGGTGTCACACAAATCAGTGTACTTGGTGTTAGTGGTGTATGCGAGACAAGCTAGCAGTAGCACAGCGTACAGTTCGAAATCAGCGACGCAGAGACAAACCTGCGCGAGTGGCGTCGGCAAAAGGCGTTAGCAGCGGTGGCTGTAAAGTTCAGTTTTTCGTACAAGTGTTTGCAGTGGTATCTGCAAACATCAACGCAACCAAGTTGTTGTGGCAGATAAGAAAGAACGCAGCAAGCCGCTGAGGCGGAGTTCATTGAACCGATAAGCCATATTTACATTATAATATTTAATAATATTTAGAAAATTGTCTAAACTTAAATTTGGAAATAATAGTAGCTTTTATTATTATTATAATACGGAAATATAAGTATTTCTTTAAAATTAATGTACATACTAACTATTTCTATTTGAACCTGTATGTACATATATATTTATATTTTTCAACAATTTAATAAAAATCATAAATTGTGGACAAATATTTAGTTTGACAATGAGTGAGTTGAGGGTAAAACTGATAGAGCTACGGCTTAGAACTTGTGGACGCAAGGCCACGTTACAAGACTCGACGAATTAGTTTTAGTGGAATATTTTATCGATGGTATGCCAGATACCAAAGTAAGGAAAAGCAATTTGTATCAGGCTAGAAACATTGAACAAATCAAGGATCAAATCACCGTCTATGAAAATATCTGATCACGTCGTCTAAAGTTCAGCTCTAACCGACTTGAAGAAGGGTTATAAATCGAAGACGTTGACAGCAAAAAAGCTGCAGAAAAGAGACGTTGTTTTAGGTGTGGTGTCGTTGGACATTTAGCGAACAGGTGTTCGCAACAGTCTGGCAAATGTTTTAAATGCGGACAAAGTGGACACATTGCATCAAAATGCGGAAAATCGTACATAGAGGGGAAGGTCGAAAGGGCAAATACCGTAACCAACGAACAGTTAGCGAAGTTTAATAAATGCGTAATTTTCAAAGAAATTGCACTTAATGCATTCAAATTCTCTACATTGCTTGACACTGGGTGCGATCTTTGCTCCGCTATGATGTGTTAATGATGTTCGGAGACATAGAGTTAAATAATGATAACAGACCATTGACCTTACGCGGATAAGTGCATTGTAGAACAGCAGATAGGGAAATGGCTGAATGAAGATATTTTACAGCCTAGTACGTAAGTAAAAGGATGCTGGCAAAAGGCTCTGTTGTGACTATCGGCGACTTAGCTTAAAAATAATGAGGGACAAAATTTCAATGCCCATAATAGATGATGTACTCGAATGGTAGTAAAGCGCCAGGGTATTCACTACGTTAGACTTAGAAAACAGTTCTTTCATATTCCAGTAGAAGAAGGGTCGGGAAAGTTTACATATTTTGTTACTCACAATGGTCAGTACGAGTCTTGTTTCGTCCCATTTGAAATATCAAACTCTCCAGCGGTTTTCTCGAGATTTAGTTTTGCGATTTTGAATGAGTCGATCCAAGAAAAAATGTCAGTTTCTCATGGAGAGGGTAGAATTTTTGGGATACGTAATAGAGAAGGGTACTACTAGATCATCAGAAGCTAAGGTACGCGCAGTAAACAATTTTTTTTTGCCACACGATCGTAAGTCAGTGCAGCGTTATTTAGGGCTGGCATCATATTTTAGACGTTTCATTGAGGGATACGCAGGATTCTCTAAACCTTTGTCAGACATACTACGCCAAAGTACGAAATTCATCATGGACAATGATCAATGATGATAGCTTTCCAGCAACTGAAAGCTGCCCTTATAAGTGCACCAGTCCTTCGCCGTTATATAAATATACAAAGTGAAAAATGTGAAATTCGTGTTTTTCACCCGACCGCCAAAGTAATCGGAATCGTGCCCCAAATTACGCTGAAAGAAATTTAATAGTTTCCCAAACGTTCAACGAACTTCCATATTGCATTGGTTACGTGGATGGAACAGTACCCGACGCCTTTTTCTAAAAATCACCGTTACCCTCTACAGGGTTCTTTCGGAAAGTAATAGGACTGATTTTGTTCCGCCGCGACTGGATTCGGTAGAGGGCGTTCCTAGCTAACAAACGAGCGGCTGGTTAGTTGTCTCCGACTTACATAAGTGTGAATTAAGGTGAGGCTGTTGAGTTTTTGGTGCGGTCCTGGGGTATTTCTTCAAACTTCCAATTTAAACACCAATTATAATTGATCCCTTTCCTGTGGCTTTCGGCTTTAACAATCCAAACGGACACTATACTGATAAGAAAAGATAAGTACAACTTGCATTTTTTAACAAAAATCCATTTGCACTTACCCGCGTATAACTTTTCATTGCCGTTTTGTTTTGATCACTCAGCTGATCTCATTTTAATTCTTCTTTTTTGTATTCCCTTTGGTTTTGGCTTTGCCAACTAC
>NW_024395824.1:15956962-15969383 GCF_016617805.1 Bactrocera tryoni | reverse complement strand
AGAATCGTTTCTGGCCACTCCCAAGTGAATGGCGATCAGAGAACTTTCCTCACTTGCGTGAACTTCTACACATGACCTCCATCCTCCTCGTTTGCTATTATAATATTTCTATTCTCAAGCATCGATAGTATCCTTCTGCACACAGTGTCATCTATGCCACCATGTATCAGAGAATTAATTATAGCAAATTATTGAAGGCGCCCTCTATGTCTATAAATGCAGCCATGGTGTATTTTTTGTAGTGTAGTGATTTTTCAATTACACTTATCACCTCGTGAAGGGCAGTTTCGGTTGATCGGCCCTTTATGTATGCATATCGGGACTTCGATAACTTATCATCCATTATTGTTCTTAAATGTAAGTCTATTAGCCTTTCTAGTACCTTCAGCATAAAGGAGGTGAGGACCTATAAAATCCTTGGCATTTTCGTGTGTTCTTCTGGCTGGTTTCGGAAGGAACACAACTTTACTTCTTTTCCAACTTCTTGGGATGTAAGATATTTGAATGCTAGCCTTGTATATATCTTCAAGCATTGAAACCATTGGTTCTACCGGATTTTGCAGTATTATGGGCATAATCCCGTCAAGACCTGCCGCTTTAAATGGTTTAAAACTATTTATGGCATATTTGATTGATTTGTTCTGCAGCTGGATGCACCTCAGGAGTTTTTCGCCTGGTTCCTCTAGAGGGGGTAGCCAAATGCGAGCACGAGGTCTCTTCGGTATGTCCCTGGCGAGTATAAGCCTCAATTGGAGGCCTTCAAAGGCGTTGCTGGTTTTGGCAACACTGCCCGTCAGGAAATCTAGCGAGGCCAAGTCCGCGCACTTGATGACCCTGTAAACCCAGAAGGTCTCAGAGGAATCAAACTCCGGGTGAGGACCCGCAGGATTGTCGACTACAAAGCTTAGAACCACACTTGACAATCTGTCGTCGATCTCCACCCATCTTTCCTGTATTGTGCTCGGGGAGGAGGAATTTCCGTCTATGATGGCCACTTGCAGGCTATCCCTGGCTACATCGCAGTATTGCCTTGCCGTTGTTCACTCCGCCTATATTGTTTGGGCAGAGTTTCTTGTATTTCTGTAATAGAGCGGTTCCTTTTTTGTGAATTGCTCTCTTGTTTACTCTCTTCTAGTTTCCTTTTCAGGAAACTTTCATATTCCTTGACTATTGATTTGAGGCGCTTTGTTTTTGCCTCATCAACTAGGGTACCGAATGCCTGGTCTTTGGCTATCTTTTTCAGTATGAAGACTGCCCTCTGGTACCGGTCCGGCAGTACTCTTACTCATCGCCTGGCTGAAGGCGAGTAATTCGTCCTCTTCGGATTCCGGTATAGGATTCCTATAAGTCATGTCGTTCCCTTTCGTTGCTGTTGCCCTCAATTTGGTCGTTGTTGCTTGTATCGTTCATATTTGGTCCCACGAGTAAGCCGGAAAGGGTTGGTCACTCGTCCGCAGAGCCGGTATGCGTAGAAAAGGCATTTCTACCTCCGACCTCGCCCGGGCTTCAGAGGGGACCGTACGCGATCAGCTATTCATTACCGCCCGCTAACCATTCAGTCATCGGCATGGGTACCTCAACACCTTGGCTTAGGGTGGTACTGGTGCGGGTATCCTCATACTTCCACATTAGGAGATGCGCGTAAAACCTGGGGTTATTCATCCATATCAATCTTGCGGGAATTATGAAGTGTCCGTCTTAAGCGTAAGAGCAGAGTGCGTTTCCTTTGGGATGCACACTTTACTCTTACTTAAGCCCCTTCGCCACGACAAGGCGACCAACATCAAAGGAGTATAAAGTTCTACCAATCAAGTTTTTACTCAAACATTTTTTATTTATTCGTCACATCTTTTGAATGAGCTCTGACTCAAAAGAATCTAAACCAACTCAGTTGCTAAAAGTCCCAAAGATGGCTCGACAATTTTCTCTCTCTCTTATGACGCAATAGTAGAATCTGATAAATCAGATCTACCAGAAAATTTTAAGTTCTCGGCTTACGCCAAATATGAAAACTGCTTAGATCAGTTTGAAGTTGCTGACATTGATATTTGAGCAGTTGAAATTAATTAAAACAACTTCAAGTACTCCACCTACGAGAGTGGAGATGCCACAAATTCAAAATCAAGAGGCAAGTTCGTGCATCCACCTCAAGGTGCCCGCATGTGACACTAAAATTTTTCATTGTGGTTATGAACAATGGCCGTCCTTCCGGGACATGTTCCCAGCCGTTTACACAAACCATCCAAAATTATCAAGTGCACTAAAGTTGTATCATCTGCGATACAAAACAAAAGGTCAAGCAGGCGTCATCGTAAAACAGTTCGCATTAAATTACGACAATTTCCAGATGGCTTGGGAAGTTCTGAAATCAAGGTACGAAAACGATCGAATACTGGTAGGTAAGCAAATGCAAAAAAATGCCCTACGTGGCAACAAATGAAAGATTTGCTAACTACCCAGTAGATAAGGTTGATAAAAAGATAACTAAACCAAAAGGTATTTCTCATGACCTTAAGGGGGTCATCCCATGTGATGGGCTCAAAAAATCAATTTTTTTTTCATAAATTGCGATCTTAACATGTCTAGGATACGGTAGTAAAGGGATTTTTGATAATCCAAGTCGTTTTAAAGATACAGCAGGTAGAAGCAAGTGCTGTTCGGAGCGCTGAGTTGGCAGTTACGGTTGGAGCCTATTGTGACTTGAAACTTTAAACGCGTTTTTCTCAAATCTGTGTTTTTCAAACTTTCCTCCATCATATCGCAAACACGGCTTGACCGAATGACTTGAAACTTAAAGGACATACTCAACACATATAAACGCATCGAATGAACTATTATCAATCGAAAATCTGCAAAATTTCAATTTTTTTATCGCAAAAAACACAAAAAAAAAACGGAAAAATCGCAACTTTTATTTTAAATTTCTACCAAAAGTCCAATTTTTTGTATATTCATTTGATAATAGTTCATTCCGTGCATTTAGGCATACAGTTTAAAACGCCGTTTTTTTTTCTTCAGATAAGCCAATCAGCCGGAATCGTGGAGGAAGTGCAAGCTCATTTTTTCGAGACAGGGGTGTTCAGAACGCTGTAACTCCAGTTATACACAATATTTTTAGTTAAAAATTTATATTTATATTGTCGAAATATATATTAATAAATAATATTAAATTTAAATCTCTATCTATTTACTGGTCGTAGAAAAAATCCTAAAAAATCCCTAAAAAACAGGCCATCACATGGGATGACCCCCTTAATAGAAGTTTCCAAAGACCCCAAGCCAGTAACAAGAACCACTTAAATGGAAGCTTTCCCAAAAAATCAAACGTTCACCTCTGAACAGTACAAACAAACGTCATGCGAACTATGCACAGGGGGCATAAACTTAAATCCTGCGAGAAATTAAAAAAATTAAATATAATTGAACTCAACAATTTTGTAGAGTCAAAAAGACTTTCCATAAACTTCTTATCACATGCACACATGCTTAACGGCTGTGAAAGAAAATTTAATTGCGTTTATTGCCATAAACGGCATCATTCGATGTTACATATTACCAATTTTTCCATCTCACCCCCAAACCGCGCAAACGTGAAAAGAGCAACAGGTTTAGTTGCAACAATAAATTCAGAAAACTTCCAAGAAGCACCATGCTGCTCAAAGGCGTTAAAAACCCAAACGCTACATACCGAAAATCACAGTAGGGTACTACTACCCGCAGCAGTCGTCTCCATTGAACACCGAAGAGAACTGTTTAAACTCAGGACCTTAATTGACCAAGGATCACAACGATCATTTATAGCGTCTAAGGCACAAAATAGGCTACAACTGCCTACAAAATTAGCCAATTTTGAAATTACGGGAATGGGCGGAAGAGTAGTTCAAAACTCCAATAAAATCTGCTCCATTACCCTAATTTCCCCACAAGCAGATAAGCGCATTCAAGCAGAAGCTATAGTCTTACCGCAACTTATCAACATGCTTCCAAGCTATCATATAGATAGCAAACATTGGAAAAAGGTTACACACCTAAAGCTAACAGATCCCAACTGCAATCGTTTTTTGACAGTGAATAAAAAAAGTTGTTTATTACATCTATTTTATTATACATGTTTAGCTTACAATTAATAATTTTAAAAATTATATTATTATATTAATTTTTACGTACACTTTACATTATTAAACATAAGTTTTTATGGAGATTCTTATACGTAGGTATATGTATATTAGAGTGATTCAAAACACAAAATTTCTTTTTTTTTCGTTTGGTACTCGGAAAAATAGGTTCCTAGACACCTCTAAGAAAGCCTCTCCAAACATGAGTTTTTAAATGTAACGGGAAGGTCCTCCTACATACAGTTTTCTATTTTTTCTTATTATCAGATAGAAAAATTTATATCTCGCTTCCAACTACTTAAAAAAATATCTTGTTCCTTAGATTTTGTAGGAAATTGAATATTCTACAAAAAAGGTCTATTTTGATTTTTCGTAAACCCAAACGCTTAAAAGATATTAACAGTTAAAGTTTGATTATTTTTGGGAAAATTTTTTATTTCTTATGAATTTTATAACTCAATGAAAAAAAAAATATTATGAATAGGTTTTTGGAGAGGCTTTCTTAGAGGTGTCTAGGAACCTATTTTTCAGAGTACCAAACGAAAAAAAAAAGTTTTTTTTTCGATCCACCTTAATATGCATTGATGTTTGACGATGAATATCTTATTATTTCTTAAAAACTAACTGCATTAAGTCGGAAAACTTTAGTTTGAAATAGAGACACAAATACTGTCGTGGTAGCTGTGCAGTGTCTCATAAGTAATTGCATTAACATGGGAAGTGTCCTTGTTTGAAAATGCCCAATCAATTAGTGTATCTGCAGGTGTATTTGAATATGCTACACCAATCAGGGAACTAAAGCTTTTTTCTTGGAGAAGATTTGTTATTGTAGCCCCGAAGACTTTAGACAAATATTAAAATCTCCAACAATTAGACATTTTGATTACATAACTCAGAAGTAAGAACTTCCCGAAGTTTTGCAATTAAATGTCTGACAGAAAAAAAAAGAGTTTCTATATAGAACCAAAATATTAATATTAAAACATTTAAAGAAAACTGCTTCTAAAACTTTGCGGCCAGAATAAATTTTCTTTACAAGTTTTGGTTCTATAGAGCTGGCAATACTATGCTTTGCATATATTATAATGCCCCGTTTATTCCTGTTGTTTGCCTGCGTGCTATCTATCCTCAGCTCGTTAATTGGAGTAAATCCTGTAAATTTTCACGGGGATAACTGCAAGTTTTTACAAAACATAACATATCTGAATATAGCATCAGGAAATCGCCTTTTATATCATTAATGTGGCCGTGGAGACTTTGAACATTATGGAATAAAATTTGATGTCCTAATATTCGGAAAGTCATAAAATTGAAGCTTGTTATTAGAGCTTTGTTTGTGTTCAATTCCACCAGTACTCTAAATACCGAATAAGATTCAGAAAACTTGTTAGGAATAAAATTTCCTATAACGAAAAGACTCTTGCAGTAGTAGCTGCATGCAACATACATATGTATATTGAAACTCTAGGCATTCTGGGTCTAGTATGAACGACAACTTTACCATATGTGGCACTCTGACTTTTTTGATTTATTCCCTCAGCCGGAACAGCTGGAAATTGATTTTTTCAATTGAAATCTGTTCATTTCTTTTGTATTGAAAATATTTAATAGCCTTATCAATTGATGTTCATGTACTTTCTAGAGAATGAGGCTTTTTTGAAATCAAACCAACAGAAGGTTCCGAGAATTTAATTCATAAAGTTAATGGAAAAGAAAAATGGAAATCAATTTGCATTAGTTGTCCAGTTGCCCCAATAACCAAGCCATCACACATATTTATATTCACTGTAATCATACATTATATTTGGCGGTGGTTTTCAGTGTCAACTCATAACTCAGTCCCTGCGTTTCAGAAGTTTGGAAAAGTTTAACTCTTTCTAAAATATTATCATTTTCACTCAAATTTTTCCATTCAAAGGTATTTGAATAACTCCCACAAAGGGGAACCAATTAAAGTGCTATATGCATCATTGGAATTATAAGAGAATAGCCACCTATCTCTAACAGGTGAGAGTTGCTTCAAATCACCAAACACTATGATCAGTATACCACCGAAGGTGGTGTCCGTTTTGAAAATTTGTTTTAATCTTGCATTAACAGAGCTAAACATACGACTACCTACCATCTATATTTAATCAATTATGATTAATTTTAAACCGAGAAGTCTGGAATATAATGAATTAACTATGTATGTCATTGCTAAGAGGCCTTAACTCCCTATTCAACTGATTAACAGGCAAAGAGAATATTGAGTGAAGTCTCAGTCCATCTATTCCGAATGCTGCGCGAAGAAGAATTTTCAAGGAACTTGGACTGGATCCAGGTGTAGAATTGTAACGATGGTTAAGAGCTTGATATATTGCAGATATCAAACGACTTTTTTCCTACACCGGCACCGCCGCCAATGAACTCATAAAATGATCGACTTAATTTTAGCTGTGGCATCAAATGTGTCAAATTGGTTCTTTAGACTTTGAACTAAAGAAAATAACTCCTCAACTAGAGTTAAAGGGGGTAGTTTAATAAGTCTGGTATTGTAATCTAATTCAGTGCTATTACCTGCTCCATGCAAATCCAGCAAATTTATATTTGGATATATTTCTGGAAGTGCCAACACTCTGAACTTATTTTCCACAAGAGGTAGTTAATTTTATGCACTTTCCTCTAAGTCTGTTTCATTGTAAAAACTTTCTAGAACATTTTCAAGTTCTCTTTGCTCAAAAACATCGTGTTTTCTTCGATTTTCCTCAATTAGGTCTGCTCATTATCGTTTTCAATGAGATCTTGCTGTTCATTTCGCCATGGATAGTAAAGCATTACCGTTTCTATACCGAATTATACAAGGTTTGGTAGGTTTTTTAACAAAACCGCTACCGTCTTTAAGATATTGTCTTGTTATGATGACTGTCTTGTGCTCTTCTATGGGATTTAAAATATTTATATACAGATGCAAAAACAACCAAACAATCAGTTTCTAACTGATCGGGCCTTTGAACATAACAGTCTAAAATATCTGCTACGAATATTTCTGTCGAACCTGAAGGAAGGTTCTAAAGTTCCGCTCAAGGTTTAACATTCGAAGACGTTCATCAGGTCGGGAGGTATTTATAAATATTTCTGCATTACTTGCTTCCGAAAGATGGAGCCCAATGCAGCAATATACCGCTTCTTGTGCAGATATTTCTGTGCCTGACAAAAATTTGTGACATACATATATGTTTTAGTATTTGCTTAACTGTATAATGTAAAAATATAATTGTCAATGAAACTAATGACATGAGGGAACGTCTGAGGATCTTGAAGGTTGATCCTGGGAGCGTTGTTAAGCCAATACATGCCATGTACATACGGATAACATCTTTGTTGAAACTTGACTCTCCAGTAAATTTTTTTAACAAAATGCTGTCCAAAAATGCCGGCATTATCTTTAAAAAGCGGTAGTCGAAATATCTAGCAGAAGTAACTGCATCTGACCAAATTAGGTGATACCTATCTTGGGTTGTTAACTGCTGTATTCCTCTTTTGAAATATCTTTAGAGGCAACAGTTTTAGAGATAATTACCAAAAGTCAATCCACTGAGATTCAGCAGCCCATAAAGTAATGAAGAAGGTTGGGAGCCCAAATTGGCGAATCATAGCTATTGCCTTTTTTTCTCGGCTACCCAGTGCGCAGGTGAGGATCATTTCATTGTGTTGAATAAGTTGAATAAGGTTCTGAACAAAGTTTTCGTTAAATATATTTTAGGCCGTAACTCGGTTGCGATCTGAAAACTTTCGAAGACAAATGAATGTTCTATTCTTAATTGGCATTAATTCCAACTTTTTGTAATCGTACAACAATTTTGGAATAGTACACGCTCTACGGTCAAAGCGACGTTTCAGAGCAGGTGCTTTTTTGACCTACATATATTGTTCAAAATGAAAATTCTTCGGAATTATTATCCTGAATTATGTCAATGGGTCTTTGCCCTTCACCTGGTACTATAACGAAATGGTTATAGTCCAAGTTTTCTACCGCAGTATTGTATAAAAGAGTTTCTTGACCTTCTGGAATTAGCTCTGCTGGTTCAATTGCTATTCGAGTATGATTGACTGAAATGCTAATATTGTGACCTTTTCGGGACGCATAGCATCAGTCATATAATCATGAATGTATTTCCATCGCCTTCTTAAGTGAATTTGTATCACATGAGCTTCATCAAAGGACCTCGGTAGAGATGTCACAATGTTTTTAACAGAAATGGGTATGTTAACAACAGCACCTTCAAACAAACTCTGCCCTTGTTACCCCAGGAGACGTATTGTCATAAATAGCAATCTAGGCATTATTAACCGTCCTTCAATTGGCATCAAACTTTTCAACCAATCTGGTATTTCAGGAAAATGTAGACTGTTTGCTAAACATATTTTTGGAATAGTTTTTTTGACAATCGCATTCCTGCAAGTTGCGCAGAAATTGTAGCTTCCATCTTCAGAAGGAAATTTTTGCATTAAAAAGAAAGCTGTTGAAGCATTCGGGTGAACTTGGGCAACAGTTTCGAAATTTAACTTGCGTACTTAGTGTGAAAAGGATAATCCGCCGTGGCAAATGCATATTTCAGTAGTTCTCTTCTTTAAATTTTGAAAATAAATGTCAGAGGATTATAAGAGTTGATAGAACGATCTTCTAATTTTATTTTCAGAAAAAATTTGCGTTTTCATAGGCTTGATCTCAGAGCTGACAAAAAGTCAACACAAGTCATATTTATTCTGTTATCTACCAGCATATATTCAAAACTATATAAATCCGAAATTTCTACTATCGAAAATTTTAATTTATAGTAAAACGTTTTTAATTTTGAAAAGTTTTCCTTATGCCTTTATAAATTTTGAATTGTTTCGGTTAGAGGTAATATAAGTAATATTTGCGTTGAAGACATTGGTGTATATGATATATACGACAAAACTGTGGCCCTCTTATTTTCCTAGTACAAGACCGACTCCGGCTATGCTTTTAATAACCCGAATAATTTTCTAAGTAGCTGACCAAGTAAAACCAAATATTTTAACTATTTATTAAAGTGCTTTGAGACTTGTCGATAGTGGTAATCAAAATATCTTGCAGAAGTAACTGCACCTGACTTATACGATACCTATCTTGGGTCGAAATATCTTTAGAATCAACAGTTTTGGAGCGAATTACCTACTGGGATTCAGCAGCCGATAAAGTAATAAAAAAGTTTGGAAGTCCAAATAGGCCAATCAAAGCAATTACCTTTTCTCAACTTCACAATGCACTTGAGAGGATCTAACACCTTCCAAAACTTTGTAATCATGGTGTTGAATTAAGTTTTGAACAAAGTTTTCGTTTAACAGATTTTGGGCCGTAATTTGGTTGCGATCTGAAAACTTTCGAATGTAAGTAGAAGTGTTATTCCTAGTTTGGAGCAATTCTAAATTTTTATAATTGTCAAACAACCTTGGAAACGAACACGCTTTCTTATGAAAACGACGAATTTCAGAACGTACTATCTTACTTTTTGTTACAGACCATCTACGCTTATGTCCAACGTACATTGTTCTAAATGACAATTTTTCGGAATTATTATCTTTAATTATGTCAATTGGTTTTTGCCCTTCACATGGCGTTGTAACTAAACGGTTATAATACATGTTTTCTAAAGGAATACTTTCTGAAAGCGTCTGTTGACCGTCTGGATTTAACTCATGACATAAATGTGTTATGGGCTTACGATTAACTGAAAAGTTATTGTCGGAAGTCTGTTCAGAATGAAGGGATTGAACCAATCTGTTATCTTTAGCAAATGCAGCAAAAGGAACTTCTTCTTGGTTATTGTATTCTGAAATCCAGTTCTCATTAATAAATGTTTTCAACAAAATATAGCATTAATTTCTCTCGTTAAGCTTATTCGTTGGGACTGCTTTCGTTTTCAATTTGCTTAATTTACGAATTATTTCAACGAAGGCGAACTTGACTTTGTCTAAGACGTCTCTGATTAAAGATTTCTTCCCTTGCACCCGTCCTACTAAGCTTTCAACTTTTTGGTTTTCTGTAATGTTGCTCCCTCTTTATTTTAGAATTTCTTCTTGCATGTTCTCTTTGTTCTTTTCTCTACAGAACGAGTTTGAAGATATTGTAAACCAGTTATTTGTAGAATAGACTTTTGACTCTGTTCAACAGACCGTACCTTGGTATTCCCGCACCGAGGTCTATGTCCTCTTGTTCCTATTTCTATTTTACTTCTTAGATCGAACTTGGGGATCTTGCCGCCTTATTCTATTTCCAAAAATATTTACAACTTGTTCAACAGAACGTACCTTAGCCTTTTTGCAACGAGGCCTATGATCTCGTTTATTTCTACTATTCTACTCTATTTATATAATTATTAACCTTTAACTTATGAGGTCAAATTTCGAAACGTAGATTTAGAGGTAGTAGTAAATTTTACACCATTTTGATTGTTTGAAATTAATTCTAATTACAGTATTTGGAAAGAAAATTTTAAACTCTTTGTATTTTTTTGAAAAATGTGTCGTTTATTTAGAAGCCTTTTTTACAAGCAAAAAATAGAGGTACTCCGTAACTTGTACATATGAAAAAAAAATTAAATTTTAACAGCAAATTAAATGGCATTTTTTCACAGCCTAATACGTATAAATTAATATAAAAAAGGAACATTCTTATCACTGTCATAGTTTAGAAAATAACAGTCAGTATTTGGTTAGCTTAAATATTACTCATCATATTCAGTATTCGTACAATTAATACACAAGCGCTTGCTACAAGCCATACACATGGGTTTTTTACATTCTAAGCATGTATGTATTGTTTTTCTTTTTAATTTGTTAGGACATATGTAACATAATTTGCTTGACTGTGAAGTAACCGCTTTCTCCACAACAGGCTCTGGAAGAGAATCAGAACCCAATATCGAGTGGATAATATCACGTAAAGAACGAGATATTCTCTTGTTGTGTTCTCTTCTTTGTGAATGTGGCACAACTAGATTTCTAGCAATAGTTTTTAAGAAGTTAGCTCTTGAAATCTCACTGTAGTTACGCGAAATAGAACATTTTTTGTCGAGCTCATCCACTCCTCCTTTTGTGTTGTTATAATCGGCAATAATTTCTGGCTTACTGGTAATTGGATCATTTGCAGTATGATGATGCATCGAAGATATTAAAATAACTGAGCGATTTACCCTGGGCACATAAGATAGAAGTGTCATATCTTTTGTAAATCCATAAATAGAACTTTCAACAGGCCGGTTTTTGTTTTGTAAAAATTCGAACGGAATTTCCCTTTTATTCCGTCTCAGAGTACCCAAATAAGTAAGTCCTCGTTCTTTTAGTATCTGTACTAATTGAATTGATGAAAACCAATTATCCGCGGTAATGTTTCTGTTAGTTCCTTCTATATTCTTACATAATCTTACATCCGCTTGAGTTGGCACTGCAAGCTTTTTTTCGGCATTTGTAAGATTAACACCATCTGAATTCTTTCCATAATAAATATAGGTGTTTGAAAGATAATGCGTACGTGCGTCTGTCAAAGCCATTATTTTTAAACCATATTTTGCCGGTTTCTGTGTTATATACACTTTAAACTTACATCTGCCACGAAATGGAACTAACATTTCGTTTATACAGGCATGAGTGCTCTTCTTCTCAATTATCTAATGAATTGCCAAACCGTAAGCACGAAAGTATATTGAGAAATCGAAGCTTAGACATGGTAGCCCTAAATATATCTCTGCCTGATCCATCAGTAGCAAATATAAGATCTGTGGATTCTCGATTAGATCTAAAAACAGATGAATACAGTAGTACGCCTAAAGACGCTCGCAATTCTATTCTATCCAAAGATATCCAAAAAAACGTGACCAATATTGACACATCATGCTTTCGCGCTCACCTTGAGTACGTGTACAACCTATTAAAGTTGGCAATCTCACAATATTATGTAATGGAGTTCTACCAAACCTTTGTGGTGGTTGCGCTGACCACTTAAAACGATTTTTTCCATAGTAATAAACTCTTTCAGAACTATTATTATTTATAATTTCAACCTCATCCACTTCAATGCTTTCTAAATCTTCCACTTCTCCTGTAAGCACTGTTGGGTTTATTTCCTCTTCATTACCTCTTTCTGATATTTCGGAGTTACTGTCACTGCAAGTCTCAGTGCAAAAATTTGGATCGATGTCTTCGTCATCGAATTCACTTCTTCTTCTTAATTGGCGTAGACACCGCTTACGCGATTATAGCCGAGTTAACAACAGCGCGCCAGTCGTTTCTCCTTTTCA
>NW_024395824.1:15930729-15956953 GCF_016617805.1 Bactrocera tryoni | reverse complement strand
AATATCTATAAAAAAATTGCTGCGACGACTTAAACCTGACGGCTATATACAGCCCTCCTTGATTTAGAATTACAAACATCGAATTTAAAGATTTTTTTTGGATCGCTAGGTCATAGATTTCTAGCTGGTAGAGATTACAATGCAAAACACATGTATTGAGGCTCACGACTAATTCACCCAAAAGGAAGACAGCTGTATCATA
This sequence comes from Bactrocera tryoni, assembly GCF_016617805.1. Taxonomy (NCBI): domain Eukaryota; kingdom Metazoa; phylum Arthropoda; class Insecta; order Diptera; family Tephritidae; genus Bactrocera; species Bactrocera tryoni. The sequence goes on along the minus strand of NW_024395824.1, from coordinate 15,956,751 downwards.
CTTGTATAAACAGGCACAATATGCTTGACATAATATGTCCTGGTAAGCCGATATAACAAAATACCAGATTTAATTGAATTTGCTGTAATCAAAAATATGATCACTCTCCGGTACTAATAGACATGTGAACAACTCATACTATTCGTTGATCCAAAAGTGGGTCTAATATCTTATAATATGACCTGGTTAAATAAAAAAAATATATGAGTAGCCACTTTAATACTTATTTAGTAAAAAATACATACATGAAGATATGTTTACGAAAGCATAAGAGAACTCAATGCTATAATAACTAACGCCGCTGCCTTAGCAACACCTAACAAAAACAGTTAGCCGTTTGGTCCCAGAAAAATGACTAATAGAGAAATAGAAAAGCTTGTAAATGAAAAAAGGCGTGCAAGACGAGAGTGGCAGATAAACCGCTCCCCTTCCACTCAGCTTCAATTTAAATCTGCTAAATTAAAAGAAAAATGCTTAAACGCCGGGAATAATTCAATGCCGAAATATAAACATAAAGAATCTGTGTTCAAATTCAAGAAATCGAAATTTCCTTTGGAAAGCCCGAAAGTCCATGAAGCCACCAACTGACTCCAACATGCTTATACGAGACTTAGGTGGAAATTGGGTGGTGAGAAAAAGGCAAATTGTTTTGCAAATCACCTAACAAAGGTATTTCAACCTAATTTGCCAAAGAACAACTTTAAGTTGTCTATCTTACCCAACACAGCTAAAGAGTCGCTCAAGTCTTTTAAGACTTCACCTTCAGAAATTATTGGAATCATAAAAGAACTTAGTCGCCGAGACATGATAATATGTTTTAAATAATATACTATATATCTAAACTCCGAAATCACCAAAACCCTCTTGCTAATGTTTTTGTACATAAACTAAAAGAGAATGGATGGCACAGGAGTATGCGACTCATCAGCGCAACTTGAAACATCTTTGCAGACGGTTCAAAACTGGCTAATGTAGTAAGAGCTGGAATCAAGTTCTCAAGTGATTCTTCCAGTTTCCGGAATACTGCTTTTTCTTCCACATATAAGTGTTTGTAGTCAGGAACGCAGCTGAGTTAACTTGGAACGCAGGAAACAACATAAAAAGAATTGCCAGGTGGCAATCAATGCAATAATCTCACTTCGCAGATATCATCCTTATAAAGCGGGTGGATATATATTGTGTTCCAAGCCACAAGGGAATTCTAGAAGCTTCACAGTTCAAAGAACATGACGAAGTATCAGACTTAAGGGGTCAGTAGGATAATCTTTTTTCAAAATTTCTTTTTCTGCATTTTCTGTTCCAAAAAAGGCCCAAAAATAATAATACCGCTCGACGTTCGGAGCGCTCGGAGTGCGCCTTAAACGCGTTTTTCTCAAAACACACTTTTCTAACCTGGCGGACATGATTCCGGTCGAACTACTCAACCGATTTGCTTAATTTTTTTTAATGTTCACAAAACGCCTAGCCATCATCCCTTTTTTTATAAAAAAAAAAATTTTATGAAAAATAGGTCAAAAAACAGGCCAGATTACCCTACTGACCCCTTAAATATCGAATCGTTTTTAATAATTGCAAAAAAGTGCATTATGTACATATATTATGTACAATTTGAATCAAGCTGTTGGAAAATTGTAGAGGATGGAGTCATGTGTAGAAGTCACTCAAAATCTCATCGAGACCCTCGGGTCTGGCCAGGCATATTTTGTTTTTAAATGTTATTTAAATATATTTAGATTGTAGCAAACTTGCGCTTCCAGGTAGCTTCCTAGAATTTTATTGTCTATAGAATTCAGAAAAAGAATTCAAGGATATCGTATCGAAAAGGACGAAAAAAGGATATTAAAATATTACACCTTAGTGCACCAATGGTGCTTGGCCAGACCCCATATATTTTGTATGAAAATATATGAACTTTCGTATGTTTCTATCACTTCGCACGGTTGATTTATCTGTTTCGTGTTCGTTACATGTCCAAATTGGTTTGTATGTTTATCTAGGTCAAATACTTTAGCCGCTAGAGCGTTTTAAAGGTTAAGAAAAATGTAATTTTTCTCGAAATGTTACATTTTTTGTGAACGCTATTGCCACGCCCCTGGTAGGGATAGAGCGGAGGTTGAGGGCTTTCCTGAACTAACTCGCGAAATGGTTTTGATCCCCCCGGCCCCATACCCATTTTCGCCTATTGCCACGCCCCCGGTGGGGCTGAAAGCTCTTTAAATTACCTAACCGGTATAATTTATTTGAACCACCTAGGTCAAATACTTTAGCCGCTAGAGCGTTTTAAAAGGTTAAGAAAAAATATAATTTTGTTCAAAATGTTACATTTTTTGTGAACGCTATTGCCACGCCAAAATTTCAACCAAATCGAGAGGTAAGAAATTTCAAAAATGTATCTATATTGTATATATATGAGCGTAAATACAACACGTATTTCCATACAAATATATGTTAACTAGCCTAGGCCTAGCCAAGCACCATTGGTTTCGACTAAGTGTATCAGACCGTTGGTCTCGACCAGGGTTAAATATGGCTAAAGCATCTCACGACTTTCGGACTTAGACCAAGTATCCTCCGTGAAAGTGTGTGTTCTTAAAAAAATAAAAAAAAAGTAAAAAAAGCCCCAATGAAAAGAAAACAACAGTCTCAACGAGAGTCCCCTCTTTTGGCGACGACCATGGCAAACGCATTAAGAATAATGATTTAAGGGCATGCTCCTGGAATGTCCGATCTCTTAACTGGGAAGGTGCCACTACCCAGCTGGTTGATGTACTCGTGAAAATAAAGGTCGACATCAACGCCGTCCAAGATGTTCCTGCTGATGATATCGATATCATTGGGATCAAAATCGCGCCGTTAATTCTGTTTTCACTAGTGATGAGCGATATTTTACTACCGGTGATTTTTTCACTGTGATTGAAAAATCGCAAATCGCAACTGCGATCACATTTTATAAATAGCAGTTCGCTTCTATGAACTGCGATTGCGATAGCAGTTTGAACCAGTGATTTTCGATAGCAGTTCGAAACAGTGAATGGCGATCACAGTTCGAACTTGTGAATTACGATCACAGTTCAAACCTGTGAATTGCGATCACAGTTCGAAACAGTGAATTGCGATCACAGTTCGAAACAGTGAATTGCGATCACAGTTCGAAACAGTGAATTGAGATCACAGTTCGAACCTGTGAATTGCGATAGCAGTTCGATTTTGTGAACTGTGATTTTTTAATAGTACAGTATATGCGATCACAATAGCAAATAGCAGAAAATTAGCAGCTTTCTTCAGGGTATTGTATACATATATATATGCGTATGTGCTATTTTTCGTCATAGCGGTTTGAAGTTTTGAGTGTAACGTTCTTATAATTGTTAATAATGGCAGGAAATTTATCAAGGAAAAGAAGTAGACTATGGCAGATGTTTCAAGTTGTAGATGAAATATATGCAAAATAAAATATTTTCAAATCAAAAATTTCATATAAAACATCTGTAACAAATTTAAAAAAACATGTCCAGAATAGACATCCTACAATGGAACTACCAGCTCAAAAGGTATATATCTAATAATTTAAAATTTTTTAATATAAAGTTATTAACTTTTGCTCTACTAATAGAAAGAAGCAAATCATATTACAACTACTGTAATTCTAACCCCCTCTAACTCCGAAGCTCCAATAGATATTGATAATGAGCCAGGAACTTCGAGACAAATTGTTACGGTGGCAGAGGAAAGAGTTGAAAGTAAGTTTGAGCTTGTTATACGTTTAAAAATTACTAATAATCGCTTTTATTTTTAGCCACAACTTGTTTAAGACAAACAAAAATAACGGCGGGTTTTGACAAGACAAAAATGTCTACGAATACAAAAAGGGCAATCGATGACGCACTACCTATGCTTTTTATAAAGGATTTACAGCCGTTTAGCATTGTAGAAGATGATGGATTCCGCCAATTTGTAAAAGCTTTAAGGCCAGATTATCAGTTGCCTAGTAGGCATTCAGTTTCTAATACAATAATACCTGTATTGTATGAAACATGCCTTGAACAAATGAAAGAAAAAATATGTGAAGGTTCCCAATTCTGCATAACAACAGATTGTTGGATATCGCGTAGTACCGTTAGCTTTATTGCCAGCACAGTTCATTTTCTCAATGCAAAATTTGATATGTGCAATATATTATTGGAATGCTGTCCAATGACTGAATCGCATACTTCAAAAAGTTTGGCAGGTGAATTATTGAGAGTTACTGAGGAATGGGTGATCACTAATAAAATTTTGCTAGTCTCTGACAATGCCTCCAATATTAAAAATGCGATTCAGAACGATTTAAAGTGGCGGCATCTTGGATGTTTTGCACATATGCTCAATCTGACAGTAAACAAGTAAGGAAGGGCTAAGTTCGGGTGTCACCGAACATTTTATACTCTCGCATGATAAAGTGATAATCGAGATTTCATTATACGTCATTTACATATTTTTCAAATACCGTATTTTTGTAAAGTTTTATTCCGCTATAATCATTGGTTCCTAATGTATATACTCGTATTATACAGAAAAGGCATCAGATGGAATTCAAAATAGCGTTATATTGGAAGAAGGCGTGGTTGTGAACCGATTTCACCTATATTTCGTACATGTCATCAGGGTGTTAAGAAAATATTATATACCGAATTTCATTGAAATCGGTGTGGTAGTTCCTGAGATATGGTTTTTGGTTCATAAGTGGGCGAGGCCACGCCCATTTTCAATTTTTGAAATAAGCCTGGGTGCAGCTTCCTTCTGCCATTTCTTCCGTAAAATTTAGTGTTTCTGACGTTTTTTGTTAGTCGGTTAACGCACTTTTAGTGATTTTCAACATAACCTTTGTATGGGAGGTGGGCGTGGTTATTATCGGATTTCTTCCATTTTTGAACTGTATATGGAAATGCCTGAAGGAAACGATTCTATAGAGGTTGGTCGACATAGCTATAGTAGTTTCCGAGATATGTACAAAAAACTTAGTAGGGGACGAGGCCACGCCCACTTTTCCAAAAAAAGACGTCCAAATATGCCCCTCCTTAGTGTGATCCTTTGTGCCAAATTTCACTTTAATATCTTTATTTACGGCTTAGTTATGACACTTTATAGGTTTTCGGTTTCCGCCATTTTGTGGGCGTGGCAGTGGGCCGATTTTGCCCATCTTCGAAGTTAACCTTCTTATGAAGCCAAGGAATACGTGTACCACGTTTCATCATGATATCTCAGTTTTTACTCAAGTTACGGCTTGCACGGACGGACAGACAGACATCCGGATTTAAACTCTACTCGTCACCCTGATCACTTTGGTGTATGTAACCCTATATCTGACTCTTATAGTTTTAGGACTTACAAACAACCGTTATGTGAACAAAACTATAATACTCTCCTTAGCAACTTTGTTGCGAGAGTATAAAAATAGTCTTATTAAGCACCGCTTTGGGCAGAACGAATTCAAAGGTAGCTTCATATTAGATGACAGTAGTTACGTCGTTAACAAATATAGCATATAATAACTTCACTTTCACATCCAGAAACTGCTGCATAGCTGTTATGTAATGAGTTATAAATATGTATTGATAAGCTTTCCGCTTTGGTGTTCAGCGGCTATTTCCAGTACTTTTCATTCGATTGCGACCTAAGCAACAAACGACTATGGTACTTATTAATGATTGCGGAATTTTACTCAACATTATACATCAGAACCAAAAATGCACATCCATCTGAAGAATAAAATTCTAATTTTAAAGAGTCATACTATGCTTGCATGTGAGTCTTCTTTAAATGGAACTTGTATAATGAATCTCACACAAGCACTTTGTGGTTGATAATTCGGGTGGTGGAGCACGGTGCTCGTTCGTTCCAAAGATGTGGTTGGCCGTGGAGAAACGGTCGGCGCAAATGATTCCACAAAGTTAAATAAAAACCAAAAAGTTTCATATAATAAAATGTATTTTAAATAAATAAATTGGACAAACACTTACCACGTCTGTATCTCTGAACGGTCGCAAAAGGAGAGAGCGCGCGCAACTTTTTTTAGTTAGAGTTTAGTTGCGCGCTAATTAAAACTCCGAAAAAACTTCAGAAAGAAAGAAAAGAAAAGATTACTCTGCTGATACAGACGTGGCAAAGAAATTGAGCGGGGGCGGCGTCAACATTCTCCCCGCCTTGCAGTATTACTGCAAATGCAGTTTACAATAAATTGCTTAAAACTAACTTAACTAACTGGGTCCTGCACTTCCTCTTCCACGTCTTCTCTGCAGATGGGGTGGCCGACGAGACGAATCGAGTCTGGTTCGGTCCGGGAAATGCCGCTGAGATGAATCGAACCTCAGTCGGTCATTGCCATGCCGCCATTTTGCATAGAAGTCACCACCTTCCGAGGTCGGCGAGACGACTCGAGTCTAACTCGATCCTTGGTAGGTGGTGAATGTGAGAGGCGTTGGCAGCCAGTGCACTTTATTGTGCCGATGTTATACGACACCGGATATTATATATCCCAGTGTCGTATTTTGGGCGATGAGTTGGCCCATTGCCGCTGGTTGTAACCCGGGCAACATGAGCCGGGAGTAAACGTCCGCTCCCAAGATTATTTCGACTGGCGCTGCTCTGTGGAATTCGTTGTCTGCCAGTCTTAGGTTGCGGAATTGTTGAACCAAATGGTCTTCCAGAGACTTTACTGGCGTCGGTGTTAACGGACGTCGCTGAATTTGGGCACTCACGGAGATTTCTGTATCTCCACCCTGGTTGTCCCGAAACATGAGTTCGCACACTCGGCTGTCTCCTCGTGCATGCGTATGCAGTCGCAATCGTGCAATTGTGGAGGCGAGGATAACCGTGGCTGGACTAACTGGGCTAATCATGGCCCGCACTGTTACGAACCTGGTTGCAGTTCGTACTCTTATTAAGGCGGTTGGTGATAGCGCAAGTCTTTGTTGCCAAGGTTGTGTTGCATGCCTCTCCTTTATAATACGGCGTGCATCGGCTTGACGACGAACGTCTCTTCCACGCCTTCGCTTCGGATGGGGTGGCCGACGAGACGAATCGAGTCTGGTTCGGTCCGGACAATGTCGCTGAGACGAATCGAGTCTCAGTCGATCGTTGCCATGCCGCCAATCCGAAAGGAAGTTACCAGCACGCCGAAGTCGGCGAGACGACTCGAGTCTGGCTCGATCTTGGGCGTGTGGTATGCGGGAGAGGCATCGTTGGTCAGAGCTTTGCGGCTGCTTGACTGTTGACGTTGGTGGACATGGTTGATTGGGCTCCGAATACGTCGGGCCGATTGCCAATGAATTCTCCTCCATTTCCGCTGCCTCGACTTGCTGTGCCCATGTCAATTCAATGACATCGTCGTCTTGTTCTTCGGCGTCTGACCCGATGCCATGAAGCATCGTGTGGTGTGGGTTGCCGCAACGTTTGCAGCGTATTACGCTGTCGCATTCATTTTTCGAATGGCTCGACGCGAGGCAGTTGCTGCAAAATCGGTGGATTAATGTGGTCCTCAGCCTAGCTTCTGGGGACATCTGGCGGAACTTTGGGCACCAGCGGAGTAGATGGCTATCTACGCATAGGGGGCAGTTGATGGTCGTCATTTTCAATAATTTCCTAAACGAAAAGGAAGATCATTAACGTGTGAATTTATAATATGAAATTAACATTGATTGGGTACAATGACAATCTTTGTGATAGGCCGACAAATTAAGCCACGTTGAGTTTGGATGTCCACCACCCGAACTCGTTGATCCAACCCTGGATATACTTCGATGATGCTGCCTAATCTCCATTCATTTGGAGGTACATTTTCATCACGAACTGCCACCAGGTCGTTGACTTGGACGTTCTGTTGGGAATGTTTCCATTTCTTTCGTTTCTGCAGTTCCTTTAAGTATTTGGTCTTCCATCTCTGACAAAAGTGCTGACTTAAGTCCTTTAAATTTTCACATTGGTTTACGAATGATAGCGGTCTGTCGGTTATTTCTGGTTCTGCCAATGCATTTCTATTCCGCTGATTGCTATTGTGTTGTTGCTGCTGATGATGTTTGCGTTGTTGTTGTTGTTTAGGTAAAAAATTTGTAATTTTTACACTACAAAAATGATTTTGTGTTTGTTGTTGAGATATTGTTGAATTTATTTTTGTTTCTTCGGAGGGAACGGAACCTGTTAAAATCCAACCGAACACCGTACGTTGTGCAGCGATGGATCCGAAAATTTTCGATTTTACCCCGTTTAGTATAATTTTCGGGTAAAGATCTGCTCGGATCAACAAGTCAACCTTTTGACTCGTATAGAAATTTTTATCCGCTAAGGGGATATTGGGTAACCTTTTAACAATCGAAGGGTTTATTGATCTGGATGGAAGCAGTCCAGTTAATTTTGGCAGTACCAACGCTTCCATTCCGAGCATACCGATTGAACTCGTCCTGATACGGTATTATTCAATCCTGAAACTCGCGCGCTGACCTTTTTGCTGACCTTTTTGCTTTGCAGACTATTGCTTACGAAGGTGGCTTCAGATCCTGAATCAATCAGGGCTCTGACAGTGAAGGTGCTCTCGTTGTGACATACGGTCACCATGGCTGTACCTAAGAGCATGCTTCGACTGGTAGACACATTTGAAATATTGGCCTTAATAGAGGCCACATGAGATTTAGTAGAAATCTCAGTAGGTTTGTGCTGTCGGACATCTGAGCTATTTCCTCACTCTGATCCCGGTGAATCATGGAGTGATGTCTCTGTTTACATTTATTACAATTAAACATACTTTTGCAATTTTTGACTTCATGTGAGTCCGATAAACAATTTAAGCAGACGTGAAGTTTTCTGACAGCATTTAATCGTGCATTAGGCTGCATCTCAATGAATCTTTGACAAGTTTTCAAAATGTGCGATTGAGATGAGCACAGTTTACATTTGATATTATTTGTCTTGGCGTGATGGGAATTGATGGGTTTGATCCAATCCTTGACTGCAAGGTTGGTATCCGACCTTCACCATCAGCCGATTTAATCTTGGGTTGAGTACCCAAATCGCCTTTGAGGTTTGATACTCTCTCAAGCGTTTTAACCCGTTTGGTTAGAAATTTGTCTAAGTCAACCCATTTTGGGATCTCTGAATCCGAATCCAGAGATTGTTCCCAAAGCGACAGTGTATAATCCGGGAGTCGGATAGAACACAAATACGTAAATATGGCATCCCAACTATCTACATTGATGCCATGTATTTGTAAAGCTGAAATGCAGCTATTAATCTCCCGCTGTAAATTTCTGAGTTCGGTCTCAGATTCTGTTGAAATGTGCGGAGCTTGAACAATAAATTTAATTGTGTGTTAACAAGCACTCGCTTGTTTTCATACCTACACAACAAATTGTTCCAAGCCAATGCGAATCCGTCATTCGTCAATGGCGCTTTCGAAACGATATCTTTGCCTCACCTCGCGTTTTTTGATTCAAATGGAATAACTTTTTCTACCGGAGATAGCCTTGGGTTATTCCCATAAATGGCGGCAAATAAATCCTAAATGAGGGCCATTGTAAAACATCGCCATGAAATATTTCGGTATCACATGGCGGTAAGTTGATTGTATACCTCACGGGTTCTACCGTTTGTTGTAACCGTTCAGGTTGAATCACCGTAGAATTTGAAGTTGAGTTTTGGTTGAACGCTGTGAGGTTGTGCATGTGTTCGCCCATCAAGGCCGCGCAACACATATAAGCGTGGTAACAGCTTGAATATTTAAGCTTAATGTCGTCAATTGAGCTTGTGTCGGAAGGATCCACTTTTGGCAAACACACCTTGTATTCTGACTTTACCTCTGCCCACAGAGATTTCAGTTCAGCTTGCTGTACTTTAAGAGAGTAGGCACTTTGGTTGTTTGCTGTTGGAGTAAAAGACTCCTCAAACTCTAGTAGAGCGTCTGCTGCCGTGGTAAAGGCTCTGATGGATTCCATTGTTTCGAAAATTGAACCGGAACTGCAAAAATGTTGCACAGAATCGGATCTAAAACTTTGAAATGAAAATTTAAAAAATATTTGCAAATATGTTGCAAAAGTTCAAAAGTTACAGAAGCACTCACGGACAAACTAAAAATTAAGTGGTTGAAAAGTAGTGCGTTGTTTCTTTGTGAAGCGTGAATTTTCGAGAGAACAAAAAATTAATAAATTTCGTAAAGTATTTTTGCTTGCTGGGTAATCGGCCCAATGCACTTGTACTTGCACTTGCAAATTTAGTGAAGTATTTTTTCAAAGTATTTTTCCAAATTTAATTTGAATGTGCTTGCTGGGTAATCGGCCCAATGCACTTGCACGCCTAGTACTTGACTATGTACACAAACAAAATTGCTTTGTGCTTAATTGCTTTATTAAAATCCAAATACAAATATAAATAAAATTCACAAGCACTTTACTTTCACATTTGATCACGGGGTTATTTTTGAACTCCCCACTACACTATTCTATTTGTTGCTGTCCTTCTGGGATGGCTGCTGCGCTGCTTTGCCTTGCTGCTCTCCCTTTGCTGCTTCGCCTGTGCGTCTTTGCTTTTGCTGCTTTGCCTTCGCTGCTCTCCCTTTGCTGCTTGGTCTTTGGGTCTTCGCCTTTGCTGCTCTGACTTTGCAGTTTGACTGTGCTGCTTGGCTTTCTCGCTGTCGCTCACTTCACTTGAAATTTTGTAATATTTTTTGGTTTGTTTGCACTCGCGAAACTGCAGCTGCGCTATTGCTGCTTGCCTTTATTGCTATTCGAGCAATATATGGAAAGGCAGAGTTGAGCGACTAGACTCAAATTAATCACAAGAAAAAAACAAAAAACCGAGAGAGTTTGCTGACGCTCCAGTCGGGGCTTGTGCGTCCAAGAATTTTATAATTTTACTTGAATAACAGTGTGTGTTTTTTTTTATATGTAAAGTAAAATAATCAGTGCATTTGCCAGGTGTATTTATTGTTGTACTTAAATGAAGTACAATACTACCTGCAATCTTGTGCGTTGATTTAGTGGGTAGAGTGCCAAAAATAAGTTTTAGTCTCCACTTCACACAGCACAATTGGTTTTGTACATAAATGATGCACAAATTAACCAATCTATTGCCTTTTAGCTTGCAGAGCACAAATCCAAAATATGTTTGGCTGTAACTTGCGTGTTGCTAAATTGGGCAAATTATGCACTTTCACTTTAAATAAAAAATCAACTTGTTACCTGTTATCCGGCTCGAAGGACCAATGATAATTCGGGTGGTGGAGCACGGTGCTCGTTCGTTCCAAAGATGTGGTTGGCCGTGGAGAAACGGTCGGCGCAAATGATTCCACAAAGTTAAATAAAAACCAAAAAGTTTCATATAATAAAATGTATTTTAAATAAATAAATTGGACAAACACTTACCACGTCTGTATCTCTGAACGGTCGCAAAAGGAGAGAGCGCGCGCACTTTTAGTTAGAGTTTAGTTGCGCGCTAATTAAAACTCCGAAAAGAAAGAAAAGATTACTCTGCTGATACAGACGTGGCAAAGAAATTGAGCGGGGGCGGCGTCAACAGTGGTATTTTCAAATTGCTATAAAGTTAAGATAGCCTTGGGATGTAGTGCAGGTCGCCTCCACGCTGGTGCATCCTGGGTAACGCCAAATGGCCTGCGGCCTTCACCGCCTTACAACTCCCTAGACGACCTTAGGCATCGAACTGGTTTTAGAATAGGAAACTTATCTGGATCTGTTAGAACCCTGGGCTGGTGGTGGCGGCATTCTGGCACCTGAGTATGATAGGGTGACACCTAGTCAGAAATGGCTGTCGGGCTAATGTCGAAACTGCCTCCGTCCCGTTAAAACCCTGGCAGGCCTCGGAGTACGTTCCCCCCCCCGTCGTCGTTAAGTTGGCGTGGTAGGTGTAAGTTGAGAGGACTCCTTCTTTACGCTGGTCGGCTCTGAACGTATTGCCTCATAAGGGCGCACGTCAACCCTCGCCTTGGCCTCATCACTGAGATAACCTTGGCACCATAAAAGGCGACTACCTTTCCGGGCGACGGATAGCGGCTTTGAGTGGGGACCCTTATTGCATGGACACTTCATTAAACACGGACGAGAAGGTGACGAAGGGAGGTGATGGGGCGTCGAAATCGACACCCAGATCTGTCCCAGGCGGGGCTGCTGCTCCCGGGGCGACGAAATCGTCGCCAGGCAGCAATAGAACTAAGACCCTGGTAGGAGTCTCCGCATCAAGCGGCAGGATGGGAAGCCGGCGCAGATCCGCCGGCAAAAAGGTAGTGAAGGGTGGAGCCTTCATACGCGGCGGAGTCGCCAGCACTAGTAGAGGAACTTCTGCTAGAATCATGAAGGGCTCCACAGGGGCATTAGCAAGGGGGCTTTAGCTAGGAAGCTGAAGTCGGACCGTCGATTAGCGGCGAAGATAGTGGAACGCTACGGTGGTGAGCATGCTGGTCAGGTATCTGAGCAGCATGCTAACACGCTTGAGTGGGCCAAGAAGGTGCTTAGAGAGAGCGAGACGGACGAGTCACGACTCGAAGCAAAGAGGCAGGGACCAGCGGTTAAGCGACAAAGGTCGCACGAGGGAGAAACCTCCCTCGGCAAAAAACCGAGAACGGGCGCGGCGCCAACTTTCAGCGAGATTGCTAAAGGTGCTGGTGCAAGGGTATTGGGCGTGCTTGATCGCAGCAGGGAGGACGGGGCTATCTCCCATGAGGAGTGGAAGAGAGTAACGGCGGCTATCTCTTCGGTCTTCCTCAAGGTGGTCAAGGAAAACCCGGGGCCACCTCCAAAATGTGTCAGTGCCGGTTGGCACCATGGGCTGCACAAGCTTACTGGCTGAAAGATCGGCCATCTTATATAAGAAGGCGGTGTCTCTTGTGGGGGAGGTTTGGAAGGGGGCCAGACTGGAGGCCGTGGATAAAGAAGATCTTCCCCTTCGCCCTAGGGCTCGCGTCTGGCTGCCAGCTGAACCATCCACTGCGAAAGAGATCGAGGAAATCCTCAGATACTGCAACCCCTCACTCCCCGCGCATGACTGGAGGGTCATAAGGCTGGAGAGGACCGATAAACCATATCTGCAGGCGCTGATAATGCTTAACGCGGAGTCTATCGGTCCTCTCAGCAAAACCAAGGGAGCCATCAGCTATGGGTTCGAAATGGTGGTACTTAAGGTACTCCCAACGGATGCCAGGGCTGATGGCACTCAAGCTGCAGGTGCGGGGAGAAGGAGGAAGGCGTTAGCGATGGTCAAATGACCTTGGAAAACGACCCAAACCTCTCGGACGTGGCGAGCTCTGGAGGCGGATCGTCGATGGGCGACTCCGTTTTCAGCCTCGAACAATTGTTCGAGGAGGTGAGGGTCGATCAGGACTTTAGCGCTGAACTAGCGCTACTAGAGGAGAGTCTGAAGGATGAAATTCCTCCAGATTAACCTCCATCACGCAAAGGCGGCCTACGCCAATCTACTGCTTCGTCTGGAGCAAGACGAAGCCGATGTGGTCCTGATCCAGGAACCGTGGCTAACTAGCAACGGTATATCTGGACTGAGGACGAAGAACCATAAGCTGCTGGTGGCCAAGGATGCAGGTAGAAACAGAGCCTGTATGCTGGTCAGAAATGAACTAACGGTATTTATTTTACCTAATTTCAGCAACGCTGACGTAGTTACAGCAAAGTTAGAGTGCGGCACCGGAAATATCTGGCTAGTCTCGGCGTACATGCCTCACGACGATGAGGTAGAGCCGCCTCCCGCATTACTGAGGAGGACCTTGACTGAAGCGTCCCGGAATGGTGCCGGTGTTATCATCGGTTCGGACGCCAACTCGCGGCATTCAATCTGGGGGAGCTCGGATACCAACACTAGAGGTGAGTCGCTTTTTAACTTTATTGTTAGCGAAAATCTTCGCATATGCAACAGGGGAAATTCTCCTAACTTCGTGACCGCGGGTAGGGAGGAGGTCCTCGACCTCACCCTTGCCTCACACGGGATTGCTCCGCTGATCTCGAACTGGAGGGTTCTCGATGACCACTCCTTTTCTGATCATAGGTATATCGGGTTTAGTCATGACGGAGAGGGTCCGCCTAGAAAATCTTTCAGAAATCCCAAAAACACGGACTGGGAAGGTTACCGCAGAAGGCTTCGGCAAACTCTTCCACGCGCACCGGGGGTGGGCGCGCTGGCCACCGCCGATGTGGTGGATGGGTGGGTCGAAGCTTTCAGCTCGGCGTGCAACACTGCATTGGAGAGCTCCTGTCTATTAAAAACACCGAAGGGCAGAGGGAAACCTCAATGGTGGACTGTGGAGCTCTCGGAAATTAGGGCGTCCTGTAGGCGCTTATTCAACAAGGCCCGTAGGAGCGGGCTACCTGATGATTGGGTCCTGTATAAAACAGGACTTTCAATATACAAGTCCGAGCTTAGAAGGGCTAAAAGGATCTCGTGGAAGAGCTTCTGCGAAAAAGTGGAAGGCTGTCACGAGTCCTCTAGATTCAGGCGAATCCTCGCGAAAAATCCTGTGTCCCTGGGGTATCTTAGGGATGCAAATGGGAAGTGGGCGCCGAGCAGTGAAGAAACTCTACAGATGCTCCTTGATGCTCACTTCCCTACTAACACGTCCTCTATGGAGGTATCTCTCGGAACGTTGCATGCTGACTACACAGCCTTTGTCGGCCTTCTGGATGAGCGTCACTTGACTTGGGCGATAAATTCGTTCAAACCGTTCAAGTCCCCGGGACCGGACGGCATCATACCAGCGCAGCTGCAGCAGGCTGTTAAGGTATCTTGCGGCTGGTTGGCACCGATCTATGCGAACTGCATCAGATTAGGTTACATTCCGGGGGCCTGGAGACGAGTCAGAGTGACGTTCATCTCGAAGGCGGGCAGGGGCTCGCACGTCACGGCCAAGGATTTCAGGCCCATCAGTCTCTCCTCTTTTTTATTAAAAACTTTGGAGAGACTGCTGGACTGGTATTTGAAAGGCGCATTCCGAGGACTATCTATCAGGAGCGCAACATGCGTATCGTAAAGGAAGGTCGGTGGACACTGCCTTGCACACTATCGTGTCGGGGCTTGAGGAAGCAATTGAGGCTAAGGACTTCGCAGTTGGGACCTTCCTTGATATTGAGGGAGCTTTCAACAATGTCCTGCCAGAGGCAGTCGTAACTGCTCTAGACGGTCTTGGGGTTGAATCGAACCTCAAGCACCTCATTTTCAGTCTTCTGTGCGACAGAGTGGTTGAAACAGAATGGGGCAGCGCGAGCGCGCGGCGGAGAGGGTAAGCAGGGGGAACCCCTCAAGGAGGGTTCTTTCCCCTCTTCTATGGATTCTAGTCGTTAACGACCTTCTCAAAAGGCTGGAGGATCTTGGCTGCAAGGTTATTGCCTATGCAGACGATGTAGCACTTATGGTGAAAGGAAAGTTTCTAAGCACCGTGTATGAGTTGACGCAGGGATATCTCGGCGTGGTAACAAAATGGGCGGTCGAAAGTGGACTCGCCATAAATCCAAATAAAACAGAAATGGTTTTATTTAGTAGAAGATACGAGATCCCTGAGGCGCCGTTGCCGCTATTGGGAGGTATTCGCTTGCAACCGGCGGATACTGTGAAGTATTTAGGGCTCATCCTGGATAGAAAGCTTTCATGGAAGCCGAATATCGAGGAGAGAGCCAAAAAGGCATCGATTGCCCTTTACTGCTGTAGAGGAGCTATTGGCAAGAGATGGGGCCTCTCACCGAAGGTGGTACTCTGGCTCCATGACACCATAGTCAAGCCCATAATGTTCTACGGAGTCTTCATGTGGTGGAGGGCTTTACAGAAGATCACACTCGCAAAGATACTTGAGAGCGTTCAACGAGCTGCGCTCATCAGCATATGTGGTGCATTAAAGTCCACCCCAACCATTGCACTTAATGCAATTCTGAACATAACGTCGGTGGATATTGCCGGAAGGTGTATGGCCGCAAAGGTGGCCATTAGGCTCAGGGAGTATGGATTCCTAAAGGAGCGGGTATCTGAACACTCGGATATCCTCACAAGCTTCGACTGCATACCGGATCACCTGGATCATGGAGTCGCCATATCGAACTCCGGTGGCTCCTTCTCTGCACATATACCGACGAGGGAGGCTTGGCAGGGAAGAAGCCGTTAGAGGAGAGGGCAAGCTTCTTTACGGATGGGTCGAAGCTTGGGGGAAGGTTGGTGGAGGAGTGTACTGTCGGGAGCTCTCCATAAATCCAGCTTCAGACTTCCCGACTATTGCAGTGTTTTCCAGGCTGAGGTTGCAGCCATCAAGGTAGCAGCAGATATGCTGCTCAGTAGAGCGTCTAACTTCAGGGAGGTGACCATTCACTCGGATAGCAGAGCGGCGATTCTAGCCTTGAACTCATTCACAGTGCGTTCAGGGCTCGTCGAAGAGTGTCTGGCGTCACTGTCTCTGGCGGCGAGAGCTTTCATTATAAGACTTGTATGGGTGCCGGGCCACAGCGGAATCGCAGGTAACTGCAAAGCTTATGAGCTATCAAGGAAAGGCACCCTAGAATCACTATCGGTAGAATGGGAACGGGTAGGTGCTCCGGCATCCTTTTGTGTTCTACTACTAGATAGCTGGGCCTCGCGGCTGCTCGGTCAGCGATGGGCCAGCATTAGTACCTGCGCGGTCGCAAAAGCCTTTTGGCCAAAGATAGATCGAAGGAGATCTAGGGATCTCTTTGCCCTCAACAAGGCTAGCCTCTCATTAATGATGGGGCTCTTGACGGGCCACTGTCCCATTGGCATACACGCTGTAAGACTGAGAATTTTACCGGACGCCGCATGCAGAAGCTGCTTGAAAGAAGATGCAGTGGAAACTAGCCAGCACTTCCTTCTTGACTGCCCTGCTTTTGGGAGATCAAGACTGAGGCACTTGGGGGCACATACTTTCAGATATCCCACCGATCTGGCGGGCATTGAAATTAAGCGCCTCTGTAAATTTTTATTGGGTACTAAACGGTTTGCCGATCTCTAAGTTCGAACACGGGAGTTCGAGTTTCAACGGCTTCACAAAGGACTACTTCTAGTCCATGTGCGATCTCCGATCAGCCGTCTTACCTAACCTAACCTAACCTAAGATAGCCTTTTTGTATGTTCTTGTTAGTTTGTACCTCTTCCAATTCTCAAAAATGTTCCAGATTATTTATGGCTGTTGACACTTTTTCATAAAGTTTTTTGTTTTTCATTCCAGATAATTTCCACTCACTTTTCAGCGCCGAATATTTTTGTCGAATTCCGTTTTCGATTATATTGCTAAATAACATATCCGCCAATCCCGGTGTCATTTCCATCTAATATTTTAAAGTTGGTTAGATTTTTCTCTGGTCAGAATTGGTAGAACTCGTTATTCACCTTGTTTGTTCATTGACTTTGTATTTCGATTAATGAAGTGAATCATATAACTTTTACTAGGGTAATTGCTTCAAAAGTGGCCTCAAATTTCTCATCTGTTATGATTGGCCTTGAACTTTAGCTGCTTATGACTTTTCGAATTTTGTAAACATATTTTCGGTCACTGCTTCCAATATCATCGTTGTTACATAACGATTTACGAATTATGCCACACTGAGCACCCCTGTCAATAAATGCCATAAGAGAATGGATTTCGATTTACACTTTGAATCATCGATCGCATGTACTTTGTTACATCTTTGCTTACGTTAAAGTTTTTGGTAATGTATGTATGTATATGTGTCCAAATTTTTTTTGTAATATTAGTTAACCTTTTTTTTATTAGAATTTCGTATTGCAGTGGGCTGTTACAAGAAGATAAAGCGTGCCACCCGAGTACGAGCGACACGGACCCTTCATCTTTCCTGTGTGTTAAACAGCACTCATGATTACGCAGTCCTTCCCTCGCATATATTGCTGTTTCACTTAATTTATTACGTCGCTTAACCCATTTACAACCAAGGAGTCAAAAAATAAGTTTATTTAAAATTTTCAGTTTTTATTGATTTATACCATCGCAGAGATGAACAAAAAATTTTATTTTTTCTTACATAAACGAAAATTTTTTCTGTACCCACACGAGTACAATGGTCAAAAGTGTATAAAATATTTATGAGTGGGCTATTCTAAAACAGTCGCGTTCCACGCACAAAGCAGTACCACATAGCTCGCAAATCCACCTGATTCGTTTATGGCAGACAATATTTTATTATTGTGGTCGTATTTGACCTTGAAATATCCTCTTGCTTGTTTTTGGAAATATTTTTTTGGATTCAAAGGACATTTTTTAGTTCTATTTTCTCTCGTTGCTCCTACGGCTTTATCAAACAGTGTCTCAAATACCTCAACGGGACTTCTACCATCCAAATCCATTTTCATTTTCATCTTATTTTCTATATATATAGTAGTCGCATCCATTGTCAAGTTGCATGCTTCGTTGTTCCAAATAGGGCTTACAGAACGTATTTCAGCACCCATTCTTTGTAGCTGGGCAATCGGTATTTCATCTTCGCTGTCAAAGTTTATGCTGTTATTGAATACTTCAACGCATCCAGCAACGTCGCCAGGCAAGTTTATTTCATTTATGTTATCTTCATCACCTTCCTCTTCGTCAGTATTGACATCGACATCAGGAGGAATCATAACGATATCGACGTCATCTGCCTCATCATCATCCGCAATGTCAGCTAAAGCCTGTGAAAGTTGTTTATATCTCTTTCCATAAAAACACGAAGTGGAAATAGCCATCCTAACCTAAAGATACAATTTTTTATTTCAACTACACATTTTGCCATTGTACCTAAGCGGGTACACAACTTTTAAAAGGCACATACCTCAAATAAGAATAGGTTTTTCAAATGGGTTTTTTGTAAAATTTATCTCTTTGGTCTTATCTCACACAACACACAATTTTAAAACTAACAATTCACAGATAATAGCTCATCAACAGCAAAATAATGACTAAAGACACAAAATCACACAATATGAAAAAACCGCACAGAAGTTGACGCCACAAAAAGTGCCGTTATGAATTCGCGTGAAGCGAATGTATTTTTTTTGTTGTTTGTAGGACAAAACTACGCATATGATCAAAAATTTGTGTGCAAATACTTAGCATTGAGTTACGCCACATGCCTAAACTTGACTGATTTTCTGTACACAAGCGAGTACAATGGTTGTAAATGGGTTAAGCGCACAAACATGACATACCTACTTTTTCGTTTTGTCTACGCATAGCACCAGACGTTTCAAAATGCATGTATTTCTACTTCATAAAGTGAATTACTGAACTTGTGTTTCAAGTATTTTGCGAACATATCCCATTTGGAAGGTAGCCTTTCTTACGCATCGAACAGTGGGCATTTCTCATCGCATTCATACGCACTCATAACACTTCTTTCTTCAAAGAATTGTTCTCCTGACATTGAACCATCATTTGCCAAATTAGATTTTGGTTTTCGTTAATTTGAGTTACTGCTGCATTTGTACTAGCATAAGGGGAAATGATATTACACGATTGCACATATGTATATCTGTACATGTGCTGACATTATCTGCAAAATAAATAGCGACAGCGGTCCTCATACGGAAAAAGAGACCTGCATACTTCTTGAACTAAAAAATCAGAGAACACAAGAATCGTTCAAAATAGTCTTAGAGGAAGAGGTGGGTGAAAAACCTCATAACGTTACAATATTGCGTAAGGATCTAGACGAAACTACAACACTTGAATAAATCTCCGAGGCACTACTAAAAGATTTGAGTAAACAAGCGTCAAAAGTATGAGAAAACCCCGCAGACTTGTACAGATAGCTTTTGTATGCCAGTATACTACCGATTCCAAGGCTTCACTCAACTTGGACAAAGTTAAGATAGTGTAGTCTATCTGTCGCCTCCGGGAACACTTCATTGTTTTAGGTATTTCAACCTGTGACATATGGAACTGAAACTGGAACACAAGTTGCAAATATATGCACAAACGCTACAAGATGCATGCTCTGGAAATGTGATTATTCGGCCTTGAGTACGACTTGTCACAAGTATCTGAAGACGATGACATCAGTAAATAATTAAAAATTTTGCAGTTAAATCTTAATCACTCTGTTGAACATATGTAGGATGTGCTTGAATAAACGATTTCAGAAAAAATAGCTGCGAGCAATACTGGCGGCTGCAAAGGCACTAAGCGAAGATGCAGCTCCAACGCAACTATGCTATTATAATGATATATTTTTAACCCTGGTCGAGACCAACGACCCCTATGTGTTTACGTACATTTGTATGGAAATACGTGTTGTATTTACGCTCATATATGTACAATATAGATACATTTTTGAAATTTCTTACTTCTCGATTTGATTTGGGCATACTCTGAACTACCTGAAAAAGAAAAATGAAACTCGTATGCGGCTTTTAAAATGAAATAGAACGCATTCCTTTTAGCTCATTTTTTAATTTATTTAGGAGCATATGAATCATTTTGGAGCGATTTTTCAATTGATTTTATGATGATGGGTCCTGAGGAATACAAAAAAAATATATGTAATCAATTTTCGAATGCTGTTGACAAACTGGATTTGAACATTTAGAACAGAATCGAGTTTTACGACGCAATTTATCGCTTTCTTGCAAACAAAGTCTGCAATCTCTCCTTCCTTTGAGTGTGTCAGCACTTTTTGATGTTGAAGCTACTAATTGTGATGGGATGTTGAGTGAACGACCGAAAAAGGATTCAAAAGCCAAACGACAAGATAGATGTTTGATGACATTGGGATTGTTCATACGATTTTCGATATTGGGCGTTGCCAATGTTCTCGATAAATTGTAAAGAAAAGTGCGTCGTGCATCCTTTTTATCTAGATGGTCGATTTCTTTGCAAACTACGAAAGCAGCCAATCCCGTCAAATCCAACAAGTTGCAAAAAAGGCAAATGACCATCGTTTCGTTGGCCGTTTTGTAGTGTAATGGGTAACCATCTGATCCATGCACTCAACGCCGACCTTTGTTGAATTATAATATAACCAAAGGACCAGACGGATTTTTTTTCAATTCTTCGGGTAAACACTTCTTATTGGCGCGAATAGTACCGACGAAAGCAAGTCCAATGGTAGCCAATTGTTTGGCTCCTGTCAGTGTTGTGAAAAAGTGTCAGCTACTATTGTTCTGCCGGTGTTTTGGTATCGTTTCACAAGTTTGAGCAATACGTTTTCTACTTGGTTCACTTTACGCTCTCCGCCATCCTTTTTCCCCGTGTACAATATACCTTGCAATGGGTATTTTGTTTGTGAGTCACATGCCCACCAGATTTTCACACCGCATTTGGCTGGTTTTGATGGTAAGAATTGCGTAAACTTTGTCTTGCCACGAAACGGAAACAATTGCTCATCAATCGTTACATTTTCATGCGGCTCATAGTTTCTGGCGAGGTTTTCATTTAAAAATTCCATATATCGCGAATTGCGGCAGCCTTATCAGATTGTAGTCGGAATGAACGTGTGCGGCCATCATCGAAACGGATATATCGCGTCAATAACTTGAATCGTTTGAGTGGCATCGCCGCTCGAAAGATGGGAAGAGAATCTGTTTGCCACAAAAGTGGTGTAAACTGCATATTATTGTGCGTTACACCAGAAGCAACAAGAATGCCAATAAATGCATCAAGTTCGGTGCTAGTGAAATCTACCCAAACTTTAGGTTTTGAGGTTAGATTTTCTGCATTACATTTTGCAAATTGGTCTCTTCCACAACGATTTGTTTGACTGATGATAATGAATGAAATGTTGGTAATAAAAAACTGTTTGAATACCTCGATGGGAACAGAGTTTTGTTGCTTCGGTCCAGGCCGAAAGCACATAATATTGTGTGCACGAGTACGAATTGCTTCATTAGACTCTTTTTTCCATTCTGTCCCATCTTTACCGTAGTAAGAAATTTCAGTAGCAGCTGGAGTTTCACGCTCTTCTTCTTCCACACCATCGATTACTTCCTCTTCGTCGCTATCTAATATTTCATTCGGCTCGATTTCGATTTCATTTTCAATATCCGATGCATCTTCAAATGGCACATAATCGACATCTGTATCATCGTCATCGCTTTCGTATGGATCCACTTCTTCACGCACAACATCATTATTTTCATTTTGAATGTCATTTACCAATGCTGATGTTAAGCGATCATAAAAATCTGCACTGATGTTTCTAGAACGTAATCGTGTATTATACACATAAGTATTCCACTTCATCACTCATTATTATAACCAAAGCGAACAGAATAATAAAAAACAAGATGAGAACTGGCGCGAAATATGCGTATTTTCACAGTAATATCGGGTGATTTTTTAAGAGCTTGATAACTTTTTTAAAAAAAAAACGCATAAAATTTGCAAAATCTCATCGGTTCTTTATTTGAAACGTTAGATTGGTTCATGACATTTACTTTTTGAAGATAATTTCATTTAAATGTTGACCGCGGCTGGGTCTTAGGTGGTCCATTCGGAAAGTCCAATTTTGGGCAACTTTTTCGAGCATTTCGGCCGGAATAGCCCGAATTTCTTCGGAAATGTTGTCTTCCAAAGCTGGAATAGTTGCTGGCTTATTTCTGTAGACTTTAGACTTGACGTAGCCCCACAAAAAATAGTCTAAAGGCGTTAAATCGCACGATCTTGGTGGCCAACTTACGGGTCCATTTCTTGAGATGAATTGTTCTCCGAAGTTTTCCCTCAAAATGGCCATAGAATCGCGAGCTGTGTGGCATGTAGCGCCATCTTGTTGAAACCACATGAGTCAACATTTAAATGAAATTATCTTCAAAAAGTAAATGTCATGAACCAATCTAACGTTTCAAATAAAGAACCGATGAGATTTTGCAAATTTTATGCGTTTTTTTTTAAAAAAAAGTTATCAAGCTCTTAAAAAATCACCCGATACTATCGGCAGAGAGCACTCAGTGCTACACCACAAACTGCCTGAGCAGAAGTATCAGAAGTAATATCAGATTTCAAATTAAAATTTAAGAAACAATTGCCGTATACTTCTGGTAAAGCAAACAAAATCTGTAATCCTCTATCGAGAGTGATGGTCAAAATACATAGAGTACATTCAGCCATTCATTTGTAGATCGACAGACGAGATGGGAACTTGAGTTTCCACCTAACCCAAATACGAAGTGAGCATGGTTGCTTTCGAAGGTATCTGTTCCAAATTAATCATGACGTTGGTTCCTACTGTCCGACGTGTACAGAGTGCATAGAAAACTCTGAACACGTATTTTCTCAGTGCCCCGTTTCTTAAGCCTAAAGGAAAAGTTAAAATTTCTAATATGCGTGAACACTTCACTTCTGAAATGAAAGGATCCGAGTCAATTTAAAACTTTACATATCGTTATTGAAATTAACTATTAAAGTTCAATTATTAAAAACATCAAAATAAGTAAACATAGGAAATGAATTCACGGACGCCTTAAAAAAGATACAATAAATCAACATTGTAAATATTGTTGAAGCAATGTCTTTAGCACCTATCTGTAAAAAATGGTCAAAACAAGTACATAATTTTTCACAGCCCATTGTTACTTGTTATTTGCATAACTAATATACATATGTAAGTATTACAAAGCTTCGGGTGGGCTTTATCATTTATAGCCATATTTTTTATAAATAATGTGTAAATCGAAAAAATTTGTTATTTTACTAACCGCCATAAGGTTTAATGTTGAATGTGCACGTTTCTTTCAAATACCTAATATAATAAATTTAATTTTAGGTTAAAAGTAATAGAGAAACTCAGATTGACACTATGCCACTTGGTTGTAGAAATAATAATCATTGATATTAACCTTCCCACATCACTAATATGATGAATATAGTAATTTGTATAAGTTAAGTTTATCTATACGTTATAGTGTATTATCTATTTACAATAATTCAAAACAGCGCCATTGATAACTTGTTCGGACAACTAATTATGTATATGGTATTATTTTTGTAATATTCAACGGTTTTAAAACTTCCCGTTACTTTTGTACCTTATTATTTTACATATCGGTAAATATATAAGATATCTTAGATAAATTAAGCAAGGATGCATAGGGAGACCCAAAACTAACTCCAATTTAATTATTGACGAAGTTCAAGCACAAATCCGACCATAATTTGTATGAAATTTTCGAACTACAACCACTAAGCTCTTATAATTTTTGAAATTTTGTTTTATAACGAAGACAGGTTCTTCCATCGTATAATAATTTTTACTACGTCATACTTAATGATGGCAAGATTAAACGAATAATTAATTTTAGCTAATTATTTTCTCTTACCTACCGGTTTAATTGTATCCTAAATGATCGTTCGTTAATTGGAATTTTAACCGATTATTTCAAAATAATCGTAAGTGCGTCACCACCAAAATTTATGCTTTTGCATATATGTATAATATTTTTAAGCATCTAAAATTAATGAAGTAAAGCGAAAATGCTTCCAATAGTTATGCTTTTGCATATATAAAATTATTAAGCATCTAAAATTAATGAAGTAAAGCGAAAATGCTTCGAACACTTAGTGCAGTATGGAAATAATTTTCCAAAGAAAATTCATTCAATATACGATGGAAATTGTGCTGTAAAATATTAAAATGCTTGAATAATACATCAAATATGAACTGCAACGAGTAATAAATTTTTGTCCATAATCGGGTATTGATACTCTGTCCGATTCTGTCACTTCGATTCATGTACACGAATCGAACCGTTTCTCTTCAGATCAGCGATAGCGAAAAACTTTGAATCACTAGCGATCAGCTTATACATGCATTAGCAGAAAATACCCGAAATGATGCATACTTACATTTGACAGATGTCGCTTGCAGTCTGTCGCACTCTACATGTTCAGAGCGTGAGTATGCATCATTCCGGGTATTTTAAGCTAATGCGAACGTTCATGAACAAATCATGTATAGCTGATCGCTAGTGATTCAAAGTTCTCTATCGCTGATGACATACAAACCGAACGTTGTCGACCATTTCAATCAAAGAAACATGGCGCTCTGAACACATAGACCACGACGGACTGCAAGCGATATCTGTCAAATATTAAAATACACACGTTCTTATGGGCACAGTTATTGAGACAGCTGCACAACTATATATTCGATCGGTTGGAAATCGTTTCGCCAAACACGACATACATAAGTGCCACAAGCAAAATTCTTCGTGGTGATCTTTCCTACTCGGCGACACGAGAAAAATACATTTTCTCGAACATGGATTGGTATGCGCACAAGCCCATACACGAGTAAATTGCAATCACATGTGAGTCGTGTATGGCCACTTTTACTCGATCGTGACTGCCGAAGGACAGATTGTTCATGTTGCATCAAATCAGTTGGCACTAGTGGGTACGCGAATTGATCAAAAATGTTGTCTGTGATGAACTGAATTGATTTGATTGTGTTTTTGGTACGAGTGTTTTTTCTGATTTAATCGTACTCGTTGCAGCTCTCTGAAGTAAATAAAAACTTTTTCTGCATTTATATTTATGTAAATAATGATCATTATGCGAATTAGGCACCATTTGAAAACAGTGAACCCAGATGTAACACAGACAGTTGTGAATTGCCCAGCACGAGCGAGAATTCAGCAGCAAAGCACAAACAGCTCAATATTCATTCGGGTTTTTCAAATGTGCATAGCTTAGCATCAGTTAGTTCCAAAAATACAAAATTGACGCAATCAATAGTAGAAATTATTGTAATGGATAGTTTGCCATTTTCACATGTTGTATGTATTTTTCCTACCATTCTTATTTTTGCATTGTAGTAACTCTTATATATATTTTCAGGAAAAGTTTTTTTTGTCCACTTTACAAAGTTCTAGCTAGGAATAAAATAAAAGCAGAAATGGTAAAAATATAGGGGAAACTGGGGTACCTTTGACTTTGGGGCACATTTGACTATGGCATTTTCGAAGTCAAGCCAGTAAAATCAATCGCATTTATAAATTGGGAATGGTGCAGTAATTGATTTTATTCAATATGTTGAAGTTTACCAGTTAGTGTTATACATTTTT